>NC_060959.1:4140262-4195262 GCF_910589235.1 Vespa crabro | reverse complement strand
CCTATTTTTGTCCTATTTTTATTTAATTCGTTTGCTTTGTTCTTCTCTTCTCTTTCTATTCGTTTTTCTTCCTTTTCTTTTCTTTTTCTTTTTCTTTTGTTTTTGTTTTTGTTTCTTTTTTTTAATTTTCTTAACGCTGTTGTCAATTTCTTCATTTCTTTTTTTATTTTCTTTCGTTCATTTGCTTTTTATTTCCTCCCTTTTACTATTCTATTTTCTTCTTTTCTTTTCTTTCTTTTTTGTTGTTGTCAATTTTTTTATTTCATTTCATATTTCTTTTGTTTTCTATTTCTTTTTTCTCCTCTTTCTCTCTCTCTCTCTCTCTTTCTTTTTTTCTAATGAGCAATCGTATCACATAAAACACCATGAGAGACGTTTCGTTATTCGATATTTGGTGGCCGATAACGATAATATAACTAGAGAAATGTGAAAAAGACTTCATGCTAGAAGAGAGGGAGAGGGAGAGATAGAGAAATAGAGAGAGAGAGAGAGAGAGAGAGAGAGAGAGAGAGAGAGAGACTCAATGGGAGTACTTGTATTCGTGATAGAAAAGTGAGTCTCAAGTGGGAACCCTTTCCAGGGATTTCTCAATCATAGTTAACCTTTTTAATCTTTTTTTTTTCTTTTTTTCTCTCTC
Organism: Vespa crabro; assembly: GCF_910589235.1. Classification (NCBI taxonomy): domain Eukaryota; kingdom Metazoa; phylum Arthropoda; class Insecta; order Hymenoptera; family Vespidae; genus Vespa; species Vespa crabro. Next base: position 4,194,625 of record NC_060959.1, on the reverse strand, counting down.
TCTTTTTTTCGTTTTTTTCTCCCCTCGTCTTTTTTATTATTACTATCATCTTCGAGATATTATTCGCGCTAAGAATTGTGCTCTCAAGTGTCAGTTGTGTCATCTCGTCATCTCTCTCTCTCTCTCTCTCTCTCTCTCTCTCTCTCTCTCTCCCTCTCTCTCTCTTTTTTCTTTATCTCTATTTCTTTTTTCCTTTTTTTTCACTTTATTTTTTCATTGCCCTTTTTCTTTATGTCGTTCTTCGTATACCTTGAAAAAAAAAAAAAATTAATCATTCGATAAATACTTTAATATTAGGGGGATCAGAAAATAATGTCGCTTTCTTAAATTAAATTCAAACGAATAAATTTTTAACAAGTTTTTATTTTTAATCACAATCAAATATCGACATGCGCAGAAACGACATTACTCTCTGATCCCCCTAATATTATTTATAGCCCGTCTTATCGAGATTGTTTATCTCGATGTTAAAGGATAATAGATTTTTTTTTTTTTAGAGAAGAGATTTGTATGTAATAAGAACGAATTGAATGAATTCATTCGTTTGCAATCGTCTGGTGGCGGGAGGAGGGGGTAATGATATCGATTATAATCTACATACACGGAATAATCGATATTCTGTTTCTTTTTTTTTTCTTCTTATTTCTCTTTTGACCATCTTTATTTTTCTTCTTTTTTCTCGTTATTCTTGAAATCTATCAAAAAATATGAAAAATTGTAAAATATGACGTTGGCTCTTTGAGTGAAAATTTTGCGAGCTCGATCGAATGTCGAAATGAATGTCGAAGTTATTTAATTTGCTTATCTTTAATTCGACAAAGTACGACGAGAAAAAAGAAGAAGAAAGAAAAGAAAATAAAATGAAAGAGAGAAAAGAATAAAAAAGAAATGCCAACAGTACGATGCAAGAAGGTTGATATTAAAGCGACGTAGTTTTTATTGTCCGAGAATTTCGATCGATATGTAGGATACATTAAATTGTTACCTTTTTTCTTTTTTCTCCTCTTTTATTATCTTTTAGCTGAACTCTTAATGGTACGTAAAATGGCCACTAGATGGCGACGATCGTTCCATCGATCCAGAGAGACAATGCGTGCAAAGTGCTTACTTACAATTAAAATTTAATGTACGTGCATACATAATTGATATTTTACGTTTTAATAAACTAGGTCCATATATATAACCTTTAAAAAGGTTGTTCATCATATTGCTATCCATTGGATATTACATATGCGGATATTATTCCGATCGTATTAACTTAATATTCTGAAGGAAGAACAATTTAACGGAGGTTAAGCACGAACGACCGGTCGTATGTCTCTCCTTTACAAACTATAAATTATTGAGGAAAATCGGGCCAATTCTTCGGTCGGCGTAATAAATTATTCCGATACTCGAGGTCCAAGCTGTCGACATTCGCCATTTTTATCTTCCTATCTGCATGGACCTCTCAGCGGCCATTTTAAACCTATTGCTCGTGACAATACTTTTGGTATATTGGCAAGTCTTGAATTTAACGTCGATAAATTTTCGTATTTCTGTCCCAGAAATTTTTTTCTATTCTTTTATTATTAGGCTCTACATCATTTCTTATTTAACCCTATTAGTTTTCTTTTCTTTTGTTCCTTTTCTTCTTTGACAGAAGATCTTTTGTTTTTTATCAGGAATTTCTATTGATTATAACATACATAGTTTTTATTTATATAATTTATAAATATCTATATAAAACTTATATAGGCTTTAATATTTTTTATAGAGAAATTATAATATATATATCAATATACGTATATATAATATATATATATATATATATATATATATATATATATATATAATATAGATTATATTATATAAATCATATATAATATATATAATGTAGTTTTGCGAAAAAATATTAATTCTATATAAGTCATATATATACATATAAATGCCTTATATGGAATAATTACGTATATTGTATATATATAGGAATATATATAATATATATATATATATATATATATATATATATATATATATATATATATAAGTTCTAAAACTGAATATATAACAGCATATATAACGGTATATATTACAGTATATATAACGCTATATTTATATAACAGTATATATAACAGTATACACATTATGTGCATATTGTTGTGTATATAATAGTGTATATGTATATATATATATATATATATATATATATATATATATATATATATATGTATATATATAACATTATTTTATCGTTGTATTATATCAAATGAAATCGAAGAATTGTGCCATTAGTAATTTTCATATGGATCATTTGTTATGAAATCGCAAAAAAAGAAGAAAAAGAAAAAATAGGAATTATTTGTACGTGTCAATTCTTTCCTATAAAACCGATACTTGCTTGCTTCTATATTTCTGATACAAAGAACGCGACGATCGAAAGGAAAAAAAAAGATTGCCGCAGGAGAGAACACATAAGGGAGAAAAATGATGCTCTACATCGAATGGCAAAAAGGACGATCAAGGACATGAACGAGATACGAGATACGATTGAAAGAAGTGAGAGAGAGAGAGAAAGAGAGAGAGAGAGATAGATAGAGAGAGAGAGAGAGAGAGAGAGAGAGAGAGAGAGAGAGAGAGAGAGAGAGAGAGAGAGAGAGAGAGCACGTCCCTTAGTTCTGCACATGAATGCATTTGTGTGCATATGTCGATGCAGCTGTCAGATATACAAGCATATCGCATCTGCTATTATATATATATATATATATATATATATATATATATATATAAAGTATACCTTATTCTGTTATTGGTTGCCACGTATTTTCGTATGATAAAACCAATTGAGGTATATCATATAGATAAATGTTATATGAAAAAATAACATATATTGTTAAAAGTATATATATATATATATTAATATTTTGACAATAAGTATTTTAGAAATATATACCTATATAAATATATATTTACAATTTATATACATATTTATATATAAATATGTGTGTGTGTATATTTTATTATATACATAACAATCTATTTCTGACCGTATGTGTATGTAACATTTTTATATGCATATATATATATATATATATATATATATATATTCATAAATATATATTAATATATACATGAATATATTTAATAATCTACATTATTAATTAAATATCGATACGATAATTAATCCAATATCGATATCAATACTTATATTTTGAAATATATCAATTAGATATATATATATATATATATATATATATATATATATATATATATATATATATATAATTATATATCGAATCCATGAATAATAAGAATGACGACGATGATGAATATACGACAAAATCAGAACAAAGCGAGCACCTATGTGTTATGTTTAACATAATAAACATACATAAGAGTACGTACTTACATGCGTAAGTATATATATTGTGTGTTCCGGACTGTTTCAGACATCATGTAAATATTTTCGGAGTAATATATGTGAGGGCAAATATGTGTTTATGTATGTCTATGTATTATGAATTCGTTCTATCCGTAGGTATAATAAACGAACATATACGTGCATACATACATACATATATATAGATATATTCATACGTACATAAATACTTGCATGCATACATGCATGCATACATACATACATATATATATATATATATATATATATATATATATATACATATATATATGGGTACATATATAGATATGTATGTGTATATATAGATACATGTATACTCGTCACAGACAAGAACTGGGCCATCCGATAATTACGTATTCCCTTTTAAACGACGCGTCAAATTGTTCTCGACCGTTTCGACTCCTCCACGTTTGTTTCCATTCGTTGCGAAAGCTTGAAGATTCCGACACGCGTCATTTGGTTTCCATTAACGAAGCAACCTCTTTCTCTTTCACTCTCTCTCTCTCTCTCTCTCTCTCTCTTTTTTACTTCAACCCTCTCCCTTTTCCTACCAATGATATTATTCTTGATCAGGAGTGACATTGGTTTGGGTAACACATCTAAAGCATCTTTTCTGACGTAGCACTGACCTAATTAAAATCGTCTACCATCGTTTCTAATATGTTGTTCCTAATTTTCTTTTTTTTCAAGTATGTGTGTGTGTGTGTGTATATATATATAGTAGGAAAGACAAGTTTGATACTTGTTTAGTGTGTAAAATTTAATTTGTGCAACTTTTGTTCGAATTAATTAATTGATTAATAAAAGAAGTTATGAACTACGTTGAAATATATTTCGATAAGTTCTCTTTATACTTTACAGAAGATATGTACGAAATAAATTAGAAAATATTTATTTGATTAAATCAAATTATATCGATTTACTATGGAATGGAGATGGAATTGGCCGGCCAGGGATTAAAGTTGATACGAGTTTGGAAAATATTTTTGTATGACTTTTAATATATAGTTTTTTTATTAAAGTATATTATTTAAATAATATAAATTATATTATTTCAATCATGTTATTTGTAATATAAATAATTTAGTTATATATTTGTTTTATTTATGCATATATATATTTATATATGGTTAAGCGAATATAATTAGGTATATAACGAAAAAGTTCTGTCTACTTTATATTTTTTTTCCTCGTTCGTTATTAATTTATAAATCATATGTTTATTTATTTATTTTTTTTTTTTTTTATAAACATATACGTAAATCCTTTATGTTTGTCATCGTTGAAAATTCGAAAATTTATCGAATGAATTTCCTTTCTTTTTTTCTTTTCTTTCCTTTTCTTTTTTTAACCTTCTTCATTTAAAAAATTCTTTTCCTTCATATAATAATTGATCCAGTTTTGCCGAATGAGTTTTTGTGAAATACAGACGTCACTCTAATTCGTTCGTACATGTATATTCGAATTGCCGTTTAATTCTCAATGCGAGCTGAGCAATGGTATTAAGCAGATACTACTCCCTTTGAAAATGTCTCAGTGCCAGGTCATTGGGTAAATAGGTCAAGTAGATGTGCAGGTACACACTTGATGTGAACTTTGCTATGCAGATTCTAGTTACGCAAATGTGTTTGTAAGATTGGAAGCACACACATACACTCATATATATAATATATACAATATATACAATATGTGTATGATGATGATGATGATGATGTGTGTGTGTGTGTGTGTGTGTGTGTGCGTGCGTGCGTGCGTGCGTGCGCGTGTGTATGTAAGTACATACTTATGTATACGTGCTATAAGCATTGAGCTTACGTATTACACGCACGCTTAAGCGTTGTTTCGTCGAAGAGAATTTTCCTTCCCCATCCTTCTCTCTCTTTTTCTCTCTTTCAGTATCTCTCTCTCTTCTCTCTCTTCTCTATCTCTCTCTCTCTCTCTCTCTCTCTCTCTCTCTCTCTCTCTCTCTCTCTCTCTCTCTCTCTCTCTCTCACTCTTTCTCTCTTCTACCTCTTTAATTAATAATTACAACCTGACACTAGATTTTTATTTATAAAAGAAGATACCGAGCATGCGTGTCATATCCTAGTCCTTCCTCTTATTATTCTATCGATCGTTTCATGAAATTACTTGGACGAATTTTGATTAGAAATTGTTTTCAATTAATCTTTCAAATGTCTAAGATACTTGTATAATATCTAAGAATTAATAAAGGAAAAAAGTGTTAGGTTTTAAGTAAGCATTAGATATAAAAAAAAATGTATTTGTAGATTTGTTTGTGTTTTTATTAGCCTAAATGGATTCTAATTTTTTTATTTTTTATTATAATTTTTTTATAATTTTATTATAATTTTATTTTATTATAATTTTTTTATAATTTTATTATAATTTTATTTTATTATAATTTTTTTCTTTTACGACATTTGTAATCTTCTTTCTTTTTCCTTTTGTCGTTTTTTATTTTATTTTATTTTATTTTTTATAACAATATTTATTTCTTTATTTCTTTATTTATTAATAATTATTATTAATATTCATTTATAAATAATTTTTATTAATTTTTATTTTATTTATAATTTATTATTCATTTCCATAATATTACATTTATATTGTATATGCTTGATTTTTAAGAAGCAATTATTGGAAGAATAATATTTACACGTGAGAAAAAAAGCTGTGCAAATTGTTTGTATTATAAATTTATTCATGTGTTTAATAGTGGTCGATTAATTTTTATGAGTATCATAATATTTTCGCTTTCTTTTTTTTTATCGTTATATAATAATATTTATATCTTTATATATATATATATATATATATATATATATATATATATATATATATATATATATATATCCAGGATTATTTTCGTTTAGGTGTTGTTACAGAAGATTCAATTTTTCATTATTCATAGACAATTTTGTAGAATAAGTCATTTGTTCGTATATATTTAACTTGTTTGCAAATACACTGCCCTATCAAATCTTCGCTGTTAGTTCTTCAGTTTGACTCTCGTGCGAAGCCCATATCGGAGTTCCTTTTGAATTTTACCCAGCTTGTGTAAGCAAATGGAAATTGACTTGGTCAGGTTATTTATTCCCAAGTTATACAGAAAGCTCACAGTTCAGTTTGTTCCGTTGAATTTTCATTGAATAATTGCATCACAGTCCTGTCCTTCGTGAAAAGTTTTTTTTGTTTTTTTTTTGTTTCGACATACCAGTCGACATTCTTTTATCGTTCTGAAATTTCCCTTAGAAATTTTTTTCTTCAAAACATTACTCCTTTAAACAAGTTTTATATATAACAGCATTCAACCCGTTGTCGTAAAGTTGTCTAAAATATTTCTTCGATATCCTTAGTAGCGATATTTTTGTTTTTTTTTTTTAATTTCTTTTCATTTTTAAACGTAAAACCAAAAAGTATGCAAAGTCGGCGACAATGTCGTAGCGTTTAATATCTTTTTTTTGTGATAACACCATGCATATTATCGCGCTATGTGTAATACGTTTTAATAAATCCTTGAAGGTTTTCGTTTGAAAATTCATCGAACAAAAGTTATTTGAATTCAAACGAACGATCGAAGACAATGATATCGGACTAATATATTCGGGAGGCATATATAAAATAATATTTCAAATTGTCAAAGACGAATAGTGAATTTTTCTTATTATTTCCACTTCGTTAAAATTATTAAAACGTTTTAGTTAAGAGTACGAAGGACACAATGTTCGATACAAATCATTTATGTATATCAGGAATGACTAACTACCTCTTAGACGTGAGCGGCATGATTCTAGTCATCAATCAATTCGATCCTCCTCCTTCTATTCTTCCTTCCACTATTCCCACCCACATAGTTACCTACTTAAATTCAGTAGCCAAGAACATTATATATTTTATTATTTAGATACCATACGATTCTTTTTTCTTTCATTTTCTTTTCTTCCGCTTAGCAACGAACTATAATCGAATTATTATAAAGTCCATGATAATTTACAAGTGTAACTTGAAGAAGTTAGTATTATAGATGAAAAGTTTTCATCAATTGTATTACGTTATTATTGTATTACATTTTTATTATTTTCATTATTGGAATTTAGGATTGTTGTAATTCGTTATTACGCGAATATATTTGATAATTATTCGCGTTATGAGATATATATTTACAAATGATGAATACGTATATATATATATATATATATATATATATATGTATATATTTATGTATGTGTGTATGTATGTATATATGCTTGTATGTATGTAGATATTTCTTTACTACTATATAGATAATGTTTCATCGATGTTTCATTGCGAGTATTGTTAAGCTTCCTTGTAGTTTCTTTCTTTTCACTGTGAAAAAAGAGAAAATGGAGCGAGAAATCAGTACTAGGTATAGAGAAAAAAGTATAGAAATAGTTACAGCTTACTTTTCCGTTGGGAGAGATTAAGAGAGATATTGGATTTCTTTTACTGACGTTCTAAAGATTTATATACCTATATATTTATATTTATACATAGATATATACCTACTATATATATATATATATATATACATATTTACAATATCTATATGTATTATACTACGTAGCGTTTTTACGAGAGTGTTTCTGGATACGCATCTCGCATCAGACCAACGATGATAGTCTATTTGCACGGAGAATCTTCCCCCGTCTCTTCCAAATCGTCAGAGTTATAGACTCATTGATCGCGATGAATAAGGGCAGTCGTACTAGATTAGGATACCGTTGAAGGTCATTAGCAAAATACCCCTTGCCACGTTCTCGCAAATTAATGGAAGAACGCACGTTCTTTTAAAGGGTCCCATGAAGCTCGTGATGGTAAATGCGTGATAATAAATATTGTACGAATTGAAGTTATCACAGTATATTTGTTGAAGTAAGATATAATTGTTGGTGATCTTGTATGATGACGTGTAGTTAGTTGTGTTGTTGGGTTTTAGATTGTGCTGGATATCTCTGATTAAGGTATAGTCAATGATATTGGTAAGACTAAATTGTCTTATTGATGAGTGCAAATGCTTTAATGCGACTGTCTGTAGATTTCTCTTGAACTATTCACGAAGGCATTAATGAATTAGGAAAGGGAAATGGAAAGGGAGGAGTTTATGTAAAAAATGCCCGGAAAGGGAAAGCAATATTCTTATTGGTCGTAGAGTTTGTTAGGATATTTCGTTGGAATGTTTAAACAATTCCATGCGTATGCCACTTTATTCTAGTGATCGTGTAGATTAGAACCTGTCAATGAATATTTCAAGGCTAGGCAACAAATAACCCTTAACTCGTTGCGCCTAGACGTCTACTTTCATTAATTATTAGTATCGACACATTATTGAAAATTAAATACTTGACCAAAAATGCCTAAGCTCGGACAAAACTGGCAATGTGTTTTTTATTTGTGCGTTTTTTTTTTTTGCGAGTATCCAACAAGTTCTCAAGGGCAGATATTTCTAATAATGATATATGACTCTTAGGAGAAAGTACTGTGAATAATTGAGGGACGTACATGTGAGTCAACTGATATTTTATATTTTTATTTGACACAATACGTATTGTTATTCTTTAACGTACGGTAATATCAAAGATAAAAAATAAAAAGGAATAATCGGAAAGGCAAATAATAACTAAATAAATGTTTTTATTAAAGTAATGAAAATATCAAAAACAACAAAATCACGAACCAAGAATAAACGTTAACAAAGCGGTATAGTTGTCACTTTCCAATGTCAAGATTCAATGACTGTCGGTTACTTTCTGTATTTATTTGGGTCAATGTCGACTAAATAATCGTTTCCTGTCCCTTTGGTAAATACCCATGTCAAAGTTAACACCTACGAGCATTCGTAAGATAAACGGCGAAGGAATACAAATGCTTGAAAGGTAGAGCTATACCCTTCTTTACCTCGTGAAAGGTAAAGAAATGTAAAATGGTTGAAAAAAAAAGGAAGAAAAATAAAATAAAATAAAAACATACGGAGAAGAATAACGAAGTTAAAAGAAAATTGTTTTTTAAATGACGAAATATTCAATCAATTAAATAAAAAATATGTAACGTCGATAATATTATAAATGAAATAAAGAATACGAAGTTAATTATGAATTAAATAAAAAGAAATATAATTATGAATTAAATAAAAAAAAATATATATATGTATATATACATATCAAAAGACAATAATTAATAAAAATCATTTACTTACTTATGCAATAATCGAAGTGACATAATATATTTTATATATAATATATATATATATATATATAACATATTGTAATATTAAATATATTAAATAATATAATTAAATATTATGATATTAAATATATTAAAGTTGAAATAAAAAAGGTATGAAAAAGTCGGCAATTCTGAATTACATCAACAATTTGCAAATTATAACATTACATAAGTATTAATTAATCAATAAACATTAATATTGCCTTACGATGATAATTCGTACGAGATATCGATGTTATTGATAATATTAGGGTTTATAAAATAATAGAGAGAAGGGAATGTTCCTTGTTGTGGATGGAATCATTGTGGAGGGGAGGGGGAGGAGATAGGGAAAAGACAAATGAACATTCGAAACTGACGAATCGTATGCGTTTACAAGGGTGGAGAGGGGGGAAGGGAGTAGTGTCGGGAGAGATAATTAATAGCATTGTTGAAAACTCGAATCAGCGTTACGTAATGTCGAATAGTGGATCGGAGGAATAACGATCGAGCTCGAGTGGATTAATTGGACATATTAAACTAGTTTAGACTTCGTCTAAACGTGTTTTCCCAAGCCTCTGGTTGTGAGCTTTCTATCACTCTTCAATGGCATTACATGTAACATACATAATTGACCATTTCTTGTAACAAATACCATTTGCTATCTGTTACTCGATTATTGCGCAAAAGTGAAAATACCTTGGTACTATAGGAATACCATTAGTGTACCTACTTTCCGATTTGAAATAAAATTGGGTTTAGAAATTTTTTTAAAAATAGAGGGGGGGATGGAAAAAAAAAGAAAAAAAAATAAAATGTCGACAACCTCGTTTGAAAAAATACGGGTAATAGATCTTTCGTCGTCGTACATTTTTTATTTATTTAAACTAAGTTTTTTTTTTGTTCATTCGTTTTATTTTTTTTCTCTTCGATTTTCGTTACTCGTGATATTTATTTATTAATTTATTTATAAATACTTTAAAGTAAACAATTTTTTTTTTTAATTATCGTTCAGTTAATTAAAATGATTAATTATAAACATCAATAATACGGTGGAAACATTTTAATCGAAGTTAATTAAATTTAATGTTTAAGCAAAGATAATTAACGAGAATATCTCGATCGAAATTAATTATATTTTGAGTGATAATTAAATGTAATTAAACATAATCGTCGATTACCGTTTATAATGTCGGTAAATAATAGAGTGATTTTATCTTTTTTAAAATTGTCATTGTTCGATTTACAATCAGAAAAAATATCTTTCGTCAACAAGTGTTATGTCCCTATTTTTCTCCCTCCCTCCCTCTCTGTCTCTTTTTCTCTCTCTCCCTTTATCTTTCTCGTTATTGTTTCTATCTGGATAAATTTATATGTTAGTCGAGTGCACATAATTAATTAAATTTTGGTTTGCTATCTGCAACTACGTAGCTCGTAGATATAATGTATTGTAACGAAGGATAATACAGAGATGGTCAAGTTTATAATTATCATAATAACGTGTTAATTATTATATAAGTTATCGTAATATGAAATTAAAAAAAAAAAACGAAAAAGAAACGAACAAACAATTGAATAAATAAATATACAAACAAATAATGGTATAAGCAAATCATCTTTTTCGAGTAATACATACAACATAATTAATTTTTATTATTAATAATTTGTAATGATTATTATTTTTTTTCTTTTTTTTTTTTTTTTGAAGATTAGAGATGTGTTGATATTCTTCTAATAATATTTTATAAGTTTTCTATAGTACGAAAAAATAAAAGAAAAATTAATAAATAATGGAATAATAAATTATCTCTACATATACTATAAATTTAATATGTATGACTTAATTAATTTTTTATTGATAATATATATGATAAATAATAAATGATAATTTATTATTTGTCAAAAATAAATAATCTAATGGTTCTTTTTTTTTTTTGAATATAAAATGATCTATCATATTAATGATGTAATGTAGCTATATTGTTATTAGTATTAGAAATTTACTAATGTGCATAATAACATAATCTAATTTTTTCATAAATAACGGAAAAATATACAGATGAAAACTATATAATAATCTTGTTTTTTTTTCCTTTTTTTGTTCAATGATAAGATGATAACATTTTTTTAATAATAATAATAATAATAATAATAAAAATAATGATAATAGTAATAATAATAATAATGAAGCTGTTAATAACTTGACGTTTGATGTTAAAAATTTAAGAATTTTAATGGAACGAAATTTTTCGATTAATCGTATTTCATTATCAAACATTTATTTCGAATTAAACGAGGATGAACTATTTTGAGTTAATTCTTGTCGTTTCTATTGTAAGATAAAGATTGTGATAGATAAACCTGAATGATGATGTATATTCCTTAAAGAGAGAGGGAGGCAAAGAGAAAAATAGAGAAATAGAGGGAGAAAAAGATAAAAATAGAGACAGATTGATAGATAGAGAGAGAGCGAGAGAGAGAGAGCGAGAGAGAGAGAGAGAGAGAGAGAGAGAGAGAGTGAGTGAATTGAAGGGTCCCAATTTGAAGATTTGGCTCAAGGATTTGACGAGTGGATGTACTTGATCTGCTCCTTCCTCTTGCTTCGCTATATTATCAACTTTCAAAAGATCTTGCAGATACGTGGCCTGTCTATTATACTCTTGCTTGTCATTATTTTATATTTTATTTTATATTTTATCATTATTTTATTTTATTATTATTATTATGGAGAGCGATGGATTGATATTTGTATTACTTGTTGTAAATTATGAAACAATTCGTAATAATTATATTTATTTAATTTAATTTAATTTATTCATTATTCATTTCTCGTTTCATAATTGAATGCGTGTTTTCGCGCGCACGTATATATATATATATATATATATATATATATATATATTATTTTTTAATAATTTTTTTCTTATGTTTATATTAATACTTCGATATAAATAATTGTATACCAATATTAATATTTTTAAAAAGTTTATATTTATATTAACTTTATTTCTTGTTTTTAGTATAAATGATCGTATCGATTTTTCTTTTTTTTTTTTTTTTTTTTTAATGACTCGTGATTCGATTAATTTCAAAATGAAAATGAATTTCGAAATAAAAATTGGGAATATATAAATCATAAATAAAATGAATACATTTATATTACATATACATATAACGGAAGGAAAATAAGTGTCGAATGATTTATGAATAATATAATTGTATTTATGTATATATGTATGTATTTATATATGTGTATATACATATGTATAGTGTGTATAGAAAACGTACAACGGATTAAAGACGTGACAAGGGGTATTTTTTCGTTTATTTTATCGTAACTCTCGAGCAATCGACTGTAGAAAGGGAGGAGGAGGAAGTGGAGGAGGAGGAGGAGGAGGAGAAGAACAGAAAAGAAAAAAGGAAAAAAGAGAACGCTCGAACCTCACACGATAATCAATGTAATTGCTCGATAATTTCGATTCGCTTATGGCATCGTTCATGCATGTTGCAAAGAAGTGCAATGAGAACGAAACGGATTTCGCACCTTACTGATTCCTAAGAATCATTATTTAAGAGTGGCAAAATAGTTGCATTTCTCTCTTTCTCTCTCTCTCTTTTATTTTCAACTAAAATTCATCTATTTTTTCTTCTTTTCTTTTTTTAAATCTATTTTTTATTACTGATTTATATAATAAAATATTTTATTTATTATGTGCATCCATATTATAATAATTTATAATATTAAATTGAACGAAAATATTTAATAATATATTTAATAAAAATTATATATATATATATATATATATAATTTTGAATATAAATAATCAAACAAAAATTAAATAAAACATATATATATATATATATATATATATGTTTGTTAATATACTTATTAAATATATATTACTTAATAACAATATTAATATATAAAATTTCTCATAATGTCATGTAAAAAATAATTAATTAAATTCGAACTTTTTGTTTCGATGGTACAAATCAACGTTTAAAAAATTATTGTTTTTCTTTTTCTTCTTCTTTTTTTTTTCTTTTTTTTAAAAGTTCTTATGATCTTTTCTCGGCAAATGAAGTAGTGAATCGGACAGAGATTTATGGGACGTAGATCGACGATGTGAAATAAAGAAAAGTGCGCGCGCGTGCGAAGGAAAGTATCTCACGCGATAAATATGTCAAGGTCATTCGGGCCCAATAATTCGAGCAGACATTTCAGTAAGAACGAACGAGAAAAATGATTTTTATATCTTATGGCTTATGATATATATGATAACAACACATGTGTGCTTTGTCGAAAGACTTATGTATTGCATTATGTATTATATTTACTTTACGTATCTATGTAAAAGAACGATGAAAATTATTTTGGTTTGTAAGTTTTCGTTTCTTTGATTAATAACAACCATAGATTTTCAATTTCATCATAAATTTTCTTTTTATCATATTGTATATATATATATTTTTTTTATTTTTTATTGTGAAACGTCTGAAACGAATGACTACGAATCAATTGGAAAAAGTAAGGTTAGATTATATGTATGAAAAGTGATATAAGAATTAATAAATCAATAATATATAATAATTTAATTAATCAAATAAGAAATTTATTCATGTGAAATGTGTCTCTTTATGTTTTTTTTTTATGCTATTGACTTCATTATTTGAGTTTACTATTTATTTTTGCTATTGAGTATTGACTTTTTTTTTATTAAATTGACTTTTTTTTATTAAATTGGCTTTATTATTTTTATTTTTTATTATTGACATTAGTCAAATCTTTAATTCTTGTTCTTCAAAATGGTGGAAAAGTTGATCAGTTTCGATTAACGCAAATAGAGAACTAAAGAATTGGTAATAATTTTGTTTATTCATAAAAAGAAATCTCGATTAATGAACGACGAATCATTTGTAAAAGGATTGATTAAAGTACATAAAAAATTAATATTACTATTAATTAATATTATGATTAAAAATTAATAAAAATTAATATATAAATAACGAAGCATGATTTAACTTAATCAAATGAGAAATTTGCTTTATTTGGCATCTGTTGTTTCCATATTTTATTTTACTATTGCATTTTATTTTACTTATCCACGTGTTTTACAATATTTCTAATTTTTTCCTTAGAATATTTCAAAATATCGAAAAAGAGAAAAAATCAATTTTTTACTTTATAAGAAATGTTAGAAAAATTTTTACGATAATTCATTCGTTCGTTTCGTTTATAAACTTAGTAGAATAAAATGATAATAAAATTTTATTTTGTGTTAAAGTATAAATATTCATAAAACTTATCAAAGTCATAAGAAAATGTTTATATGTCGTTCACTATCAAGCGAGTAGTACATATATTACGACTTTCGTTTATGTGTAAGAAAGTTTTACAGACAGAATTTACATTTTACGAGTTTCCTTTATGACGATCGCAGGTGAAAAGAAAAAGAAAACGTAAACGGAAAAGAAAAAGAAAGAAAAAGCAAAAAGCATTTGTAAGATTTCTTTATTTGAAACTCGTATAGAACATTATCCTCAGTGGTAGATACTGGTATCCTGGTAATCCTTGGAGTTCGCGTACTTCTTACTTTCTTAAGAAGATGAAGGACTTTTAAATCCTTGTTCCCGTGAGATATCTCGTAAAATCGTTTCTCGAGACGATATTTTGACTACATACGGATTTTTGTTTCGAGATCCCTTATATACGGGGTGATACAATAATTGTTATCAATTTAAATTATTGTCGGCGAAACTTTTTATCTTTTTTTCGTTTCTTTTGTTTATTTTATTTTATTTTACTTTTTTTATTTTTGTACGACAAGATCGCTTTGAAAATATTCAGATCGTCTAGTTCCTCATTTTTTTTGTATTTTTTTTTGTATTTTTTTTTTATACATATATATGTATATGTGATTTATATTAATAGAAATATGATAATTGTATTATTTAATATAAATAAGTAATATATATAAAATTTAAATTATTCTTTAATGAAATAGAATGTTCCTTCCTTTCTCTTTTATTTTTTTTCATTTTCTTTAATTTTTCTTTTTTTATAACGATCTTCAACAACAGATCATTTTTCTTTGTCCTAAGAATTTGAATTGTTTCATTGAACAAATTCTTTTTCTTTTCTTTTTTTCTTTTTTCTTTTTTGTATTATTTTAAGTAGAGATCAATTATTGAATCACCCTGTATTGTTTCATATTATTCATAATAGCTTGGTAAATAGTCCTTGTTCGCAGAAAAGATGTGATCTTGAAATTTGATTTATTTCGAGAGACTACAGTAATATTCTTTTTTTTTCTTTATCTCTATCTCTCTGTTTCTATCTCTTTCTTTCCTTGTTTTTGCTTGATTTGTATTCAAAGAAAGAATATGCGAAGGTCGAGGAAAACTGAGAATTTCGACGTACGATCTTTAGACGTATAACAGAGATACCTACCTATCTACCTACCTATCTACCTATCTAGCTACCTACCTATCTAGCTACCTACCTATCTACCTACATATCTACCTACCCACCTATCTATCTACCTACCTATCCATTTATGTATACTATCGTTTTCGTGAAGTCTAATTTCAGTTCAACTATCTGCAAATACATCTTTAATCCTAATCTATAATCATATCTCCATACTCATATGCGTACATGTAACTTCTGAGATCAGTATGGTTGACGTTGACAGTAGTGAATTTGGATCTCTATGTTCTTCTCGACATATATTATAATATTTTTATAATATTTATATTCTACAAAGTTAAATCTATTCTTGGATATGATGTTGTTTGAGAGTGTCTGATTTAAAAAAGAAAAAAAGAAAAAACAAATAAAACTATTGTTCTCGTCATATCGGATATAATTTTCAAGCTAAGATTTATACGCAACAGTTTCATACGATTTTTCTGATGATAAAAAAATTATTAGATGTTGATTAAAAAAATGTTAAACAAATGGTCATAATTTCATAGTTTGATGGCGTTAATTCTTAAATGGTTGTCCTATTTATCAATGCGGTACTTTTATTTAATAAAATAAATCGGAAGTACGATATAGAAGACGAGGGATTTATCGTTGTGTTAACATTAATTATTATTATTTTATTATTGTATTAACATTAATTATTAATAGTTATTATAGCGATGATTATTATTATTATTATTATTTATTATTAGTTATTAATAAGAATTATAGTGATCATTATAATTTTTCATTACAATTAATGATTAGTAGTTATTAATTACTATCAGTTACTTATGTTATTATTAATTAAGTTGCATCAATTAACAATATATTCATTATATATTGATAATATATATTAATTGACTTATTATTAATAGTTATTAATAATCAGATCTATTGACAATGATTAACATTTTTGCCCGAGCTTATTTTTTTTTTCTTCTTTTTTTTTCTCTTTAAATAAGTTTTCCTAACACTTGTAAATAAAAACGTAATATTTTTAATTAACATTATTAATATCGATTAACGATCGATTGAAATTATAAAAATCCATTTATTCGATCGGTTTTATATTTATATTGTATTAATATATAAAATTTGTTCTAATCAATCTCTTATATTTAAAGCATTACATTTGGAACATTCTTATCTAATTATTAAAATTACCTCATATATGATATATTGAAAATTATATGTCGATTAAAAAAATTTTATTATATATTAACGAGCTCCTTAAAGTATATTAAAAAAAGGGAAGAAAAAAACGCCCTTCTTTCTCCTAGATGTCTTTTTTGAATTTTCTAGGTATGTGCAATTCCTTAGGAAAAAAAAAGAAAGAAAAAAAAATGAAAAAAAAGTAAAAAGAAAAAAGTTAAGAAGAGAAAAAATCAACTGCGATTGAGAATATCGTGATGTAAGTTATAATTTGATGTATAATAAATGCATATGACATGCATACATATGCATACATACGTACATACGTACGTGCATGTATACATCCATATTTATGTATATACATACATATGTTAGTACATATATTCGAGATAGGATTTCTTGAAGTTAAATAGTAGCATGGTTTTTAAAAGACTTTAACAAGATATATACGTACATGTGGTAACAAATGCTCGCCATTTTATCGATCGACCACTAGTGGAAACATCGTTAGGCTCGCTGTTTCCATTTAACGACGTCTCTCCTTAGCGGTCGCTGTGGTTACACATTTTTCTTTCCACCCCGTACCCCACCTCACCCCCACCCCTATCCCCATATATATCCCACCATTTCAATTGGTCCAAATTGAGAACCCTTCGGCCTCCATTGGCTCGTCTATTTCTGCACTCCCATTAACAATTTCCACGGGGAATCGCATGGTTGAGGTCGTTAAAGAATAAATTACGTTTTGTCCAACGAACTCTCGTGCATTTCTAATGGAAAAATTCAAAGCTTTATGACTTTCGTGTTACATTCTACGACAATTATTTTTATAATCATAGATCAGAGCGATCTAATGCGATAATTGTTAGGATATTGTCGTCGTTTATTTAAAAAAAAAAAAAAAAAAAAGAAAAGATAAGAAATATTAAACAATTATATTATTCATATCTTTTTAACGGGTTATGACGAAAGGTATAAAATATAAATAATGAAATATTAAAATTTTATATATATATATATATATATATGTTATATGTTACATATATATATATGTATATATATATATATATATATATATATATATATATAAAATTCATAAAAAGATAAAAAATAATATAAATATAAATCATGTTAAAGATTTACTAAAAAGAAAAAGTAGCAATATAAACATATTTCTCCGTCTCTCTCTCTCTTTCTTTTTCTTTTAATGATTATAACTGCTTCTATAAAATAATTTTAATATATTAATATTTATTGAATATTGAATGTTATGTAATTATGGAATATCATACAAAAAGTCAAACGTTTTATCGTAATTGAATTACGATGCAACCATCGATGGTTCTACGTGATATTATCATACGAGTTCCGAGAAGTAAAAACTTAATTGAGACTTCATCTCTCTCTTTCTTTCTCTCTCTCTCTCTCTCACTCACTCACTTATTTACTCACTCACTCACTTATTTATTCACTCACTCACTCACTCACTCACTCACTCACTCACTCACTCACTCATTCGCTCACTCTCATTCTTTTCACTCGCCCCCTCTGCCACCCTATCGTCCCCTCTTAAATTAGAAAGAACGAGTCTATGACCGACCTTGAGAGATATATAGGTCAGTGGCATATTATATATGATACACGTATTTGCATGAAATCATCTTGTAGTATACAAGTTTTTAATTATATGTATATATATATGGATATGTATGTACGTATGCATATACATATGCATACATAGATGAGATAATGAAATAGTATAGCTTGTCTTTTAGAATTTATAGATATCTACGTATTTATACGTTAGTTCTTTTTTTTGTTTCTACAATGACAAATTTTTTTAAATAGAATCATATATGCATGTATAAATGTGTATAATATTTCATGACATATTATTTCATATGTCTGTGTATATGTGCCTATCTTTGTATGTATATATTGTGTGTGTATTGCGGGTATATGTATACGTGTACTTTATAATGATCGATATTTCATGACACATTATTTCATATATCTGGGTTTGTCTGGCTGTCTGTCTCTCTCTTCCTATTTGTGTGAGTGTGTATGTGTGTGTGTGTGTACGCGCGCGCGCGCGCGTGTGTGTGTGTATATATGTATGTGTGTGTGTGTTTACAAAGATAAAAGATCGATCATTGTAACAATAGGATGTCATGTTATTGTTATTAAAATAAGGAGTATGTATAGAATACGAATAACAAAACGTGAAAGGATATTGGTTGTTAATTTGTTACTAACAACGAACTCGTCGTAGAATAGATTACTCTCTTGTTGAGTCAATTACAATATTACTTGTTGGGTCTTCTTTTTTTTAAGAACATTTGTTTTGGTTATTATTTTTATTATTATTATTATTATTATATTGATTATTATTATAACTAAAATGAGATGATGTGGTGAATTGAAAAAAGGAAAAAAAAAGAAATAAATTAAACGAAATCTAATATATATCCAAACAAAGACAGATGTATATATATATATATATATATATATATATATATGTTATTGAGACACTGACCTGAAAAATTAAAAAATGTAAATCTTCCTTTGAATAATGGAGATTAATGTGAAATTTAAAAAATTCTTTTGAAGGAAAGAAAGAAGGTTGCGGAATTTAAATTGAAATCTGTCATATCTCCTTTCTTTTATTCTTCTACTTTTATTTCTTCCTTTTTTCTTGTCTTTTTTTCTTACTTTTTTTATCTTCTTGACGGGAGGTTCCACGTGTCGTCTTTCCGTTTCCGTTTCCATTTCGGATTCTGCATGTAGATATCGTGAGATCATATACCACTTCTTTGAAAATCTCTAACTCAATTCGAGTAACATGAATCGAGAATTCTTTATCCGCTTCAGTGAATTCATTGAATTCATCATTTATCGGGTAGAAAGATAGAGATAAAGAGAGCGAGAGAGAGAGAGAGAGAGAGAAAGAGAGAAAGAGAGAGAAAGTATGGTAATGCTAAACTTTTTACGAGTATCTATCTATCTATCCATCTATTTACCATCTTTGCGAAAATAGTCGTCCGTCGAATAAAATTAGGTCAAGAAATTTATGATCTAAGAAGAGAGATTTAAGAAAATATCAATGTACATGTATTATACATTTCAAATGATTCTTTACATTTGAAAAATTATTTATCGTATATAAACTGATAAATATCTTATATTCTAAATTTTTATATAGTTAAGGTGAATCTATAACATTTGTATGTTTATTGTGTTATATGCATTAATTATTGTAGTAATTTTATATATATATATATATATATATATATATATATATAAATTAAAATTAAAATTTAGTAGACAATTTTTTTTTTTTTTTTTTTTTTTTTTAATTTTTTATTATAATTATATATAAATTGGACAACTTTTAATTAACAAAAATGAATCTCCTTCAAAATATATTAAATATGTTTTAATTGAAATAAAACGAAACTATTACAATTACAATAACAACACAATAATAATTAACATAACAATAATATATATATATATATATATATATATATATATATATATATATTATTGTTATTACACACGTACACACAAATACACACACACACATATATATCACTTTTCACAACGATCATTTAACAATCATGAATTTCTATGCATTATACATTAAAATAATCATAATTCTTTTTAAAGTATCATCAATTTCCGTAATAATCATTTGTACAAATCATATCAATCAATATTTGAGATGATTATCATATAATTGTTTATCATCGTGTACATATAAACAAGACGAGTATGCGTCATATGTATATTAATACATATGATGAGAAGAGTTGCAGCTGCATAATTCGTAAGCTTTATCAAATGCGACAGACATTAAAAATTCTCGTTTAAATGCATTCAACTATTTCAAGATGAATTATCATAGTTGTACGTGTGTTCACCTGTGAGTACATGTATATTTATATTATTATTATTATTAATAATAATATTATTATTATTATCATTATTATTATTATGATTTTTATTATTATAATACGTAAAAAACTTATTATGAAAATAACAGAGAGTGATAACAAAGAAAGATAAATATGACTTACAATAAATATTTAAATAATCGAATGGAAACTTATTTTCTGAAAATAAAATACGTAGTTGTGTAATGTTAACTTTTATCATTCTCAATTGCGCTTTTTTTTAGAGCACATTTTCCTTTCTTTTTTATTTTTCCTTTTTGGTATTTACGTTTACAATTTTTTTTAATACTTTTTTACTACGAGACAATTTTTTTTAATAGTATTTAATATTATTAGTAAATATATATTTTACTAATAAAATAGTTTTATTATACTCTATATATATATATATATATATATATATATATATATATATATATATATATATATAAACATTTTTATTAATTGATATGTAAATAATTTTCTAAACAAAACTTATGCATATCTATACTCTTTCGTTTGGACATGAAAATTTATAACATTTCTTTGAAATTTATTGATAAACTTACCATAATATTTTTCGAGTGATACGAGTTAATCAAGAGTTGATTTTTTTATAAATAAATTAATTATAAATAGATTATATAAATTTATTATTAAATACATTATGAGATTGTCTTTCGAAATTCAATATTTATCGTGTACATTAGAATAAAATAAAAATTAATTAATTTGCAAATACTTAGCGGGAATGAAAAATTATAATAAAAAAAAAAGAATTAATAGAATTAAAATCGGATGGAAAGATATTTGTTGGTAATATTTCTTTTTTTCTTCTTCTTCTTTTTAATTCTTTTTCATTATTTTTTCTTTTTTGTTGTTAAGAAGATTAGAAGGTCAACTTTTTTTCTTTTTCATTTCTGATAAACGACAATTTCGATTAAAATGTAAAAACGATTTGTTTATTATCATTATTATCATTAATCACACAGGATTATGAGATCACAAGACGAATGAGAAATAATCGTCATTTTCTTTTTTCATTTTTTCCCTCTTATCTCTCTCTCTCTCTCTCTCTCTCTCTCTCTCTCTCTCTCTCTCTCTCTCTCTCTCCCCCTCGATGTCTATATCCAAGCTGTCGTTTCGAAAAATCGTTGTTTTTTTTTCTTTCTTTTCTTTTTTTTATCTCGGTTCTTTTTTTCTTCTCTCTCTCGTTTGAATTTTAGGAACATCGACATAAATAGGTCGCGATACGGATGAGCAAAAAGTACCGTAGCCCCACGTGCGGCCCATATGTTCGAATTAACAACCAAACGATACGATTCTCGGAAAAATGTTCTGCTTCGAGTGATATCGCTTGTAAACACGTTCACGCATCATAATACGTATGTATGTATATATGTATGTATATATATGTATATGTATCTATGAGTGAATATATGTATGTATGTAACTATGCATACAGTCGAGGACAGAAATATTTCAATATTTTTTTCAATTGAACCAAGATTAAAAGAAAAAAAATAATAAGAAGAAGAAATAAATGAAATTAAAAGGAATGAAAAGACAAATATAATAATTAAAAAATAAAACAGATTAATATCTTTTTGTAGAAGAAGATAAGAAATACGAAATATGAATTTTTTTTCTTTTTTTATTTTTATATATATAAATTTTCTATTGAAATATTTAAAAAATTAAATAAATACATGTTCTTATGAATATGATTATAAATATTCTATTACGTATACGATAAAATTTATTTATTTATATGGATAAATTTTAATAATGTTTTCGATTTAACACACACTAAAACAACCATGACATTTCTCTGTTAGTAAGAATTTTTGAAAAGTCTTACGATTAGAAAGTATTTTTCTTTTTATTTTTTATCTGTTAAAATAAATGTTATACTTCGTATAACAAGCAAATCTATTCGTACGACGAATTCGACAAATTCGGAATAATCTTTTATAAAGACGAAGATAAAAGAAACAAAAAACAGAAATAAAGAAATGGAATAATAAAAAAAAGCAAATTTTTCATTTAAAACAATATAGAAAATATTAATTCAATATTTCTGTGACTGACTGTATGTATGTTGTAAATATATATACATTCATACACGCGATACCTATATATATATATATCATAAAATTATACAGATGTATATACTAAAGTGTATGTATTATTTTTTCGTGCAACGTGTGTGAAATTACCAAAAAATTTCGGAACGAACGATTGTAATTAAATCGGTTAATAAAAAGAATCGTTGTCGTGGTCGATTCGTCCTCGAAATCATTTTTATGTGATTTTTACACAGGTAAAGTCATTTTTGCACGTGTTTTATAATTGTTAATGACTCAATCGGCGATTTTATTCATTTTATAATATGGCTATTATTGATAATTATTATCAATTCATTTAGTACCATAAATCGATTGCAATCATGATCATAAAAAAAAAAGAAAAGAAAGAATTCGATACTGAAAAAATTATTGGTGTAGGGAAATATTTGTCCATTTTTTTCATCTATCAATTAACATTCACATTACCAAATTATTTAATAATAAATATGTTTTATATAATTTAATAATAATTATGTTTATAATATAAATGCACAGATTTTGTCGATTTATTGAATAATATAGATAGACAGATATTATCTTTTTATCGAATAATAGATAAATAGATACATACATACAGATTTTATCTGTTTATGTGAAATAATATAGAAATATAGATTAAATTTATTTATTGAATATTACAAAAATTTATAGATTTATCAAATAATATAGATATATATATATATATATATATATATATTTTATTTATTTATGGAACAATGTAGTCACTGAAAATCACAGAAAATCTATAGTTTACATTTATATATATAATAGATTAATATATATAGATATATATAATCATATATCTTATAATATATCTTATAATATATATATTATTCTCTATAATATTTCTTTTTATAGTCAAAAAATGATCGTTCAATGAAATCATACAAAATCGATAATTTCATCGTACAATTTCTATTGTTACATGAATCAAAGTTTAATTTGATAAATATGACGTATCATATATTTATATTATTCACTCAACTAAATATACATATCATTTTTATAATATTCTTTTTTAAAAGAAAAATAAGAAAAAGAAAAAAAAAAGAAAAAAAAAAAGAAAAAGAAGAACATATTTTCGATTAAGCTTTACTCATTCGATAATTTTATTTGGTTATTTCCATTATTATTAATAGGTATGAGTATGTATACTTACATAAATACATACATACACATATATATATATATAATATATATATATATATATATATATATATATGTGTGTGTGTGTGTGTGTGTGTGTGTATATATATATAACAGACGATATTTGTTCGTTCGATATCACCTTGATTACTTATTAAGTGCATTCACAGACCTAGATTAGTAAGTAGTATGCAACCGTGTATGCCCTTAGGGAACCTGTTCATGATAACCTTCTCCTATATCAAAACGTTCATGCCTGGTATTAACAACGTAGACTGGATCGTGTACCAAAAGCAATAACAATTTTGGCCACGTACACGAGTCTAATTATTCTCGTTAAGCGATTAGTTCGTTATGGAGAGAAGCTTTGAAGGAGTAGACAGACCTATATATGTATATGTATATATACATATGTACGTATAATACGTATGCATATACATATATATATATATATATATATATATATATATATATATATATATAATATGTATGTATGTACGTACATATATGTGTGTGATATGTATGCATATGTATGTTCATATATGTGTAGTATATATGCATGTGTGTAGTATATATATATATATATATAATATTTATACGTACGTATGTATGTATATATGTATGTATATATATATATGAAGAAGATCTAAATATTTCCGACGTATTATCACTACCACTTTTGCCTCTTTAACTCGGTTATGTAAGAATTTATTCAAACCAGATTACTAACAAGCATGTCTTCTAATATCTACGATAGAATTTCGATCTATTGATATAACGATCGGTATTCTTTTTCTATCTTGATTTTTTTTTCGATGTTAACTCTATAGAAATAAGTTCGTAATACATATCGACAGTATTAGATAAAAGAAAAAAATAATAATAAAAAGGAAAAAGAAAAGAAAGGAAACAACTGGTAAATTTTAATAGCTTGTAATGATAAAAAGAATTAATAGAAATAATTTAATTGTTATATATATATATATATGTGTGTGTGTGTGTGTGTGTGTGTGTGTGTGTATTATTTATTTAATTTTATAAAAAGTGCACCATTATATAAATGACGTTATGCGATACTCACTTTTAATAAAAAAATACTGCTGTTTTATTGCATATTTCTATTTAAATTATTTGAAGTTTTCTTGATTTCCGTTTCTTTTTGTTTTTTATTTATTTATTTATTTTTTTTTATTATATAAGCCATACATTAACGTAATGAGCAGGAATATATTTTTATCAAAAAAAAAAAAAAAGAAATTCAAATAATTCATATAAAGGAAATTACTGTACATATGTATGTATTTAATATATAATATATATATATATATATATATATATATATATATATATATATATGTGAAGATAAAAATATAAAAATTTCGTTATATAGAAACCGTTCGTAATTTAAGTATCGCTTTATACGAGCTTTTTTATCTGCATTTCAAGACAACGTTATATCAAAAGCGCGTTGTTTAAGTATCGCGTTATATGAGGGTTATACATATTCTTCCATTTATGGTGTCCATACATTTAAGCAAACGCATGTTTATTGCAAGTCGTTGAGTATAGTTCTTACCTTCTTAAGTTTTATTTATTTGTTATTTACTTTTTATTGAAATAAAATTACGATATCCTACACGTTACATCAATTTCTTATATTACGAAGCCATGAATCTTGTTTATTGTTTACGAAGATTTGCTACCCCCTATTTTATCCTCGATTTTTCTCATAAATATGTTTTTTAAGATGATTTCTGTTATATCTTAATGCACTTGTAATATGTATCCATAAATAAGATATGTTCCACAAATATATATTTATTATTTACAAAGGGATAAATAATAAATGCTTTCATCGATTGTTTTATCCATCCAAGAAATTTTCAAAAGTCATCCTTAGAAATCGCAGCTTTAAGAAACTTCTATTTTTATTAAATTAGTTGATTTTAAAAGATCTCTTTGCCACACGTATAACAATATTGATAATATTTAATATTTATTTATATAATTATTATCCCAATACTTTTCAACATTTTTAATCGGTAATTAATTTAAATAAAACGATCAGTATTCAAAATGCAGTTTGTTTGTCAGCTTATTTGTCATTATATTAAATAAATGATCAGTATTTATAATAAAATATATTGTATTAAATAAAATGTATTGTATTATATAAAATAAAATGTATTGTAAGTAATACAAGTGGTCAGTATTATACTGATCAATGCAGAAATTGTCAATATATTAATTAATACAATATTTGCATATACATATGATAATTCGTCATTATTTTAAATAGATCCTTGATATTTATAGTAAATCCAGATACAATTTAAATTGCAAAGCAGAAACTGATAATTATTTATATTTATATTGATCGCTTATTATTATGTATTGATATTTCATTATAAATACTAAATAAAATATTCCCATATGTATACTGATCATTTATTTTACAAAATATTTATGATTATATGTATGTAATAAATTTCGATTAGATACTTGGTAACATTCTATTTAGGTTTTATCGAACGATTTTCTAAATAACGATCGTTCAGCGTTAAGAACAACGTTTCTAATTTTATCGTTTTAAACTGCAACGAGATGACGTTAATTTAACTTAAGATTGTGTAGGTATTATTTACATATGTACACACACACACATATATATATATATACACACATGCATACGCTACAGCATATGAATCTACATGTATACGTATGCACATGTATATATACATACATATATATATATATATATATATACATATACACATATATATATACATATATATACATATAAATATATATACATATATACATGTATACGTAACACGTATGTACATAATGTAGAAGCATAGATATATACTTATAAACATATACACATGTGCATGCAAACAAACACAAACATATACATGTATATAGCGTATAAGTATATACATACGCATCTGTGATATGAGACTTGATGCAGCCGCTTCATCAACTCATTATTTCCAATCGAATTCACTCGCTCTTAATCATTTATTAATTTAGAAGCTAAGATCATCAACGTATATACATATATCTTTGAAAAGAACTTTGCAGTATAGACTTTTGCCTTGTTTATTTCTGTATTTTCTAAATGAATCTTAGAAATATACTTCTTGTGTATATAAATATATAATTATATATCCTATTAGCTTGTACATTTATTTTCTTTATAGATATATATGTATTTACAAAAAAAAAGAAAATGTCATATTTAAAAAATTTATTATAAATATGTATATATATATATATATATATATATATATATATATATATATATATGTACGTGTATGAATATATTTTACACGTGTATTTGTGTAGTAATATAGATTTTATTTACTTATAAATTGTTTACTGTAAACGTTTTTACATGGAGATAAATTTTTGTATGTCAAACGTCAGAAAATTGTTCATTATCACGTTTCTATATCGTAGTAATTATAGTAGCACTTATTTAATATATATATGTATGTAATTAGTAAATAATATGATATTATATTATATTATTATATATTAAATTAATAATATATTTCAATATCATATAACTATAATATTGAATAACTATATTTCAAATTAAATATTTGAGAAAAATTGTTTTATTACAATTTTTATAAAGTTTTATACAAGTGTGTTTTATTACATTTTTATTACAATTTTCATACGAAAGTAATATAAACATATTTTTGTCAATTAATTAATTATAAGTGTAATCTATGGATAACTTTAATTCGTAAGTTTATTTTTTTTTTCTTCCTTTTTCTTTTTCTCTTTTTTTTTTTTTTATTTTTTCTTTTTCTTTTTCTATTTCTCCTTACGAAACTCATTTCTAAGTAAATTCATACAACAGGTTGGTCCTTGCGGTTTCTCATTTCTTTAGTTACTGTCAGCTCGCACGAATAAAGTGCCGTCAAGTACCGTAAAGACTGTAAATAAATAAATGCCAGAGTAACTGAGAGAATGAGGTAAGATAGAAAAAAGAGAAAGAGAGAGAGAGAGAGAGAGAGAGAAAGACAGGGGTGAGAGAGAGAGAGAGAAAGATAGGGGGAGAGAGAGAGAGAGAGCATGAATGCAATATGTCTTACATAAGCTCAGTACCACTACTGCTAATTAACCGTTATTTCTATTTGTTATGCATGTCCGTGTCTTTCAATAACGGCCAGTTAACTATTTTATTTATCAAAGTTTGTTCATATCAAAATTGTCAATTTTAAACGCAGCTGCATTCGCATACTTTTACTATTAAAAATGATTACTCTCATGTTTAATAATAATACAATATAATACATATGTATTATATATATACGTATATATGTATTATTTACACATGTATATTATATAATATATATATATGTTGTTTATAAATTAAAAACCAATCGAATATCTCGTTTAATAGAAGCATCAAAAGCAATATATATATATATATATATATATATATATATATATTTCTTTTATTTATGAAAAGTATATATATGTATTTTTCTTCTTTTTTTTTTTCAAGAAAAATATACATGTATATTTTCCTTTTTTTTTTTTTTTTTTTTTTTTTTTTTTTTTTTTTTTTTTTTTTTTTTTTTTTTTTTTTATAAAGAAATAAAGAAAAGTGTCGTGATATCATTATTTCTCAAATATTTTAAGTGTACGAAATAAAACATCGTTAAACTTTCCGATTAAAACAGAAGTTCAATAATCTTTAATTTTTTTTTTTTTTTTTTTTTTTTTTATGAAACATTCTGCGTTTTTTTCTTTTTTGTGTGTTTTTCACGTTTTCATGATCTCTTAAGATTATTAATTTATGTATATAATTTCATTGTATATACTGTTAGTCGTATAACTATATACTTTAATATCTCGTTAATTATATATAATTTATTTACATATTTATATATATATATATGTATATGTTTGCATATATATATATATATATGTATATGTATATGTATATGTATATGTATATGTATATGTATATGTATATGTATATGTATATGGATATGTATATGTATATGTATATGTATATGTATATGTATATGTATATGTATATGTATATGTATATGTATATGTATATGGATATGTATATGTATATGTATATGTACGTATGTATGCATGCATGTTTAATATAGTATAACGTTTAAGATTTATTGTCAGTTATTCAATTAATTTCTTAGACGTTAGTAACTTTCATGTTTATATTAGGAATTCGATTAGATCGTACATATTTAAAATTAGCGTGTGCTCATACCATGAAACTTGCTATTATTATAGTAGAATTTTTAATCTAACGTACTACAGTACGATGAGACGAGTGTAAAATCGTAAAGGATGGTGAAAGTGCAACGAGATTATCCGGGAGGGAGATAGGGAGAGTGAGAGAAAGGGTGGGGTGGAGTGGGATTGGGTGTGAAGGTGAGGGGCAGAGGAGGGGTTAAGGAGGTCTTTGAAACACATTGAAATGATCGAAAGTAAAATAAAATCGGACGTGTTTACGTGAAGTAACTTAAATTTTATCAATAATTATTTTTATCAAGACGACGAGAAATTATCCGATAAAATAAAATATTTATGTGCACGTATATATAGTTCCTTTTTCCTTTTTTCTTTTTTTTTTTCTTTTATCTTTCTTTTTTCTTTCTTTTCTTAACTCAAAGAGAAAGCTGACGTAAAATTTACGTACTATTATATTTCAATAAGTTTGTTCCCGTGTTTGTATCGAACTACTATAATTCTTTCGTACTTTAGTTTTTTTTTGTAATTTTTCTTTTTTTCTTTTTTAGAGAAAAATTATTTTTTTCTGTAATTTAAAAATAAAAAGAAAGAGGAAAATTTCCTCTGGGTAGAATTTATTTGATAAAAATTGCTGCGGTAACGTAATTCTTTTGAAAAAAATTGTTTTCTGTTAATAACTTTCTTCTTCATCTTTTTCCTTTCTTTTTCTTTTTTTTTTTTTTGAAAGATTATTCCGTATTATAATTTTTTTTCTTCCTTAAAAGATTCCTTGATAAACACTGTAACTTGTTTTCTTTTTTTTCCCTTTTCTTTTTTTCCAAAAGATTGATTCATACTTTAATTAATTATTTTTGAAAAAGTTTTTGTTTACTACAAATCTATATTAATATTTTTAGAAGGAAAGTAAGTAGGAAGAATGAAAGAAAAAATAAGTAGATATCTTTTATAAACATTAAAGAAATCTTTTATAAACATTAAATTATCGTAAAAAAAAAAAAATAGAAGATAGAAAGAATAGAAAAGAAAAAAAGAAATGTTTTCAATAATTAAAAAAAAATTCATTCGAACGGAAGAAGAAAAAAATAGATTTCCGACAAAATTAAATCAAACCATTTTGTTAATCGACAAAATGTGAAGCAACAAAAAGAGACCTGTTCAACCGTAAAACCATCAAAACAAATGTTTATTCGAGCATTGTGCAAAATCGTTCGTTATTAAAATTAATTGAAAAACAAAAAACAAAATGAAAGACACAACAAAAAAAGAATTGAAAAAGAAAAGGAAGAATAAGAAAAAGAAAAGTGATGTCGGGCGAAATAAAAATCTCGTAATAAAAAAAAACGTAAATAAATAAATAAATAAATAAATAAATAAATAAATAAATAAATAAATACAAATAATAACTAACAATTCGTATGAATGAACAATAATGTAAGATAACGAATGAATAAGAAGATGGGAACAAGAAATAGAACGAAACGATATGTCCCGCATGTTTTTATTTTCCTTTTTCTCGTGAATCTTACATTTTTATTTATTTTATTCTTTTCTCTCTCTCTCTTTTTTGTGGTAGATCCGGGTGAGATGGTGAGAGTACAGGTGGAATAGGGTAGAGGGGAGAAGAATACGGGGGAATGGGTGGTGGGATGGTTAAGATTCGCGATCATCGACCGATTTAATTCTTTTTACGAATACCGGATACAATCCCAGAGTACAATGACGTGGCATAGCATGGACGACTGCTCCGATTCAAAGCGTTATTCGTCTGAGAGAAGTCCCAGAAAAATTTCGAGGAATGTGGTTGCTCTTGAGCCGTACGACCGGTTCAACATATATACATATTATTATATATATATTCATGTATGTATATATATATACGTAAGTATAAGTGTGTGTGACGTATATGTACATATACTTATATATATATACTATATATATATATTCATATATATGTACATGAATTTATATATATATGAACATATAAATAAGTATGTACATAGTTACATAGCTACGTAGATATAGGTAGAGAATCTGAACGGAACATCTGATTTTTCAGTATTTCGTTTTCCTCGATTCTCTGGATCTACTCTTTACCTTGAATCTTTTGTTCTAATTCTTTTTCTGGATCTTTTTTTTGAGAAATTGAGATCTCTTTGAAATCATGTAAATTTAATGTCGCTAACTGATATTTATGTTTATATGTATGTAAATAGGTGTATTATTTTTAATTTTACGTTCAATTTTTTTTGTTTTTTTCTTTGTCTTTTGCTACAAAATTTATCTCCATCTGTGTGTGTGTGTGTGTGTGTGTGTGTGTGTGTAGTATTTTATTTCTATCTATTTGTTTATATAAAGATTAATATAAGATCGTACAATGATCGATTTATAATTCGTCGAAATGAATTATTTAGATTAGATATATGTAATATATTTTGTATTTGTGTACATATACATGTGTGTATGTGTGTATTTGTGTGTACAAAAATATTTGAAAATACAAGTGTTAATTATTATAATTATTATATAATTAATCTAATTTATTAATCTAATTTATCGAATTTATAAAAAAAAACACACACACACACACACATATATATATATATATATATATATATATACATACATACAGAATAACTTATCGAAGTATAATACTTTATTTTTATCTGTTTATTTATATAAAGAACATAACAGGATTGGATGTTATATCGGAGAATGATCGATTTACAATTCGTCGTGTCATCGGTAACACGGTTTTTATCGTCGATTCGACTTCTACGATATGGGATTCGTAGAAAAGATACAAAAGAATGAAATAAAGAAAAGGAATGAGAGAAACAAAAAAAGAAAGAAGAAAAAGAAAATACATAAAAAAGGTTGAAGAAGATAGAAGGAGAAATCGAACGGATCCGTAGCGTAACGTAGAAAAATAAACTGGATTGGCGACGAACGACGGCCGATGATCATCGCTCGTACTAATGCTCCCAATCCTTTTTTGAGCCTTTCCGTTTCGTTCCGCGGAAATATATTTTCGGATTTACGAGCAACGATCTATCTATCGTCCGTCGTTTCTCCTTTGAAGCAAAATCTTGATCGTTTTTACGAGAACCATCCTTTGCCGATAAACGAAATTCCGTGGAACTAAATTAATCTTAAATATTATTTCAACCTAACATCGTTAAAGTTAATTAAAGTTAAAAAACGAAAAAAGAAAAGAAAGGAACAAAAAATGTAAATCATTTTCAGAAGATTTAAATACCTATAGTTTATAATTATTTATTAAAGAAATAAAAAAAAATGAGCCTACATTTAATTTCTTTTATTTATTATATATTTTGTATCGATGTAACGTTGTTAAAGTTAATTTATTCAAATTTAAATCATTTTTAAAGATCCATAAGTCTGTATTATAAATAATGATAAAAAAAGAAACGTACACATTCCTGATCTTTTTTTTTTTACGGCATATTTTATATCGATATAACGTTAATCAAAGTTAATTACACGACATGTAAATCATTTATGAATACGTAGATTGTAATTAATTATACAAAAAGAAATGTGTTGGTCTTTAATGACTTTTTTCGGCTGTTTTTTTCTATGTCATGTTTTATATCCATATAACGTTCGTTAAAGTTAATTACTCAAATATTTATTATTTTTTATGATCTAAGTATGTAGATTACAATTGATTATAAAAAGATGTATTAATTTCTGTTTATAGTTAAAAAAAATTTTTTTTAAATGCGTTAATACAGTATAAGAAGTTTTATCGATTAACATCATTTTTATTTAAATACAACAAATCGAAATTAGTAACTTCGATTACGTGTTTCATCCTATGTAAGTACTACTTGTATAAGACTATAAAAAATTTCTCAAATTATAAATCGATCATTATATCGGCATTAATAATCATTTGGCAAGTTTTAATGTTATCTTATAAATAAGATTGAAATTATATTTATCTCTTATTCACTACGATAAAGCCGACAATGAAACACATAGATAAATAGATAGAGAGAAAGAGAGAGAAAGAGAGAGAGAAAGAGAGAAAGAGAGAGAAAGAGAAAGAGAATCTCGTGTTCTTAATTTCTATATTAAATATCCCTTGTTGAACTCATCGAACGTTCACTTATCGAATTATTACCGAGACAATTATTTATTTATTAATTTTCAAATAGATATTAACGTACACTATCTATAATACACAAACACAAACATATACATATATATGAAAATTAATGACACACGTGAAGGATTACAAAATGAAATAAAATTTTAAACAATAAGAAAAAAAAAAGAAAAAATAATAAAATAATAATAATATTCATTAATTAATAAACGTTAATATTATTATCATCATTATTTACAAAAGTATATTAATTCGTGACAAAAATTAATCTTCTCATTGATTTAAACAAATAAATAATTAAACCTGACGATGATTCATTATTCTGATATAATTAATATAATTACGACGTTGAACAATCGATAATAATTTTGTTCGTTTACAATCACATAAACAAATCAGATTTAACGATAACGTTTCGAAGTTCTTTTAAAGAAATGTTTCGATTTAATGAGCTCTATATTTCTCTTTCTCTCTCTCTCTCTCTCTCTCTCTCTCTCTCTCTCTCTCTCTCTCTCTCTCTCTCTTTTTTTTTCGTCCCACAGATTCTAATTTTGTACGAATTATCGATGACTTACTCATAAATTGTTTGGATCGAAAGGAACAAGGTCGACCTCAATGTTCCTGTAGAAATTCAGTATCCGGTTCTGAGTCATGATTATTTATAAAATGCATATATGTATATATATATATATATATATATATATATATATATGCATATATATACATCTATCTTTTCGTATGGGAAGACGAATAAATTGATCGTCATATGGATGATTGTGTGTTTAGTCAATTGCGTAGGATTAGAAAAAATTGTTTCGTTCGTAATAATGTATAAAACTGTAGGCATCCCATCTGTTCATTTGTTTGTTCTATTCAAAAAGAGTAATGCAGAATTATAATATAAATATCAACACACTGTTGATGAATTTTAATAAAAAAAAAAAATAAAAAATAAAAAATAAAAAATAAAAAAAAGAATGGTAATATTAAAATTATATTTACGTATATTTAAAAGAATTTCAAGGATTTATGTTATATATCGAATATTTATTTATTTAATATTATTATTATTATTATTATTATTATTATTGTTATTATTATTATTATAATTATTATTTATTTTTTCGTTTGATTTATTTTTCTTCTTTATTTATTAATTGTATATAATATGTCATTAATGATTTTTCCGCTTAACAATATATAATAATGAACAAATTCAAAAATAAATTCGTTGTATATCAAATATCAATTAGATTATAATTAAAAACAAAGAAAAGTTTTCAAAAGTAAATAAATTAAAAAAAGAAAAAAGAAAGAAAGATAGAATAAAAATTCATTGTAATAAATACATTTTCAAAAATTAATACATCGTGATAAATATACGTTTAAGAAACAAAAAAAGAAGAAAAACAAATTCATTATAAATAAATAAAGAAAGAAAGGAATAAATTCATCATAATGAATAAATTCCAGGATAAAAATGGGAATTAAATTCTAAAAAAAGAAAAAAAAAATTTATGATTTAAATATGTGACGGCGAACGATAAGATGTACGATAAAATAAATTGAAAAAATAAAGAAAAACAAGGAAAAAGAAGGAAAGAAAGAAAGAAAGAAAGAAAGAACAAACAAATAAGTAGATAAAAATAAAAATAAAAATTAAAATATATGATATAAATTCTACCGTTATAACAATTTTATCACACGACATTTTTTCGATGTTATCTCTTGTCCGAAATGAAATAATTTTAATGATGACAGAAAGAGGAGAAAATTGAAAGGTTCCTTACGTTCGTAAAGATTAGAAAGACGCGCAACGTTAGTAGCTAATGAATGTCATTAGTTAATCTCGAGCTTGTCTAACGCTCTTCTTATTACGCAACACACTTTGTTGAGTCTCCGAGTATCGTTTGCATTAACCTAATTTTTCTTAGGATATTTTGTAAGACGCTACTTCAACACTAAAATCTAAAAACGACTTAAAAAAAGAATTAAAAAAAGATAAAGAGGGAAAGATAGATAGATAGATAGATAGATAGATAGATAGATAGATAGATAGATAGATAGATAGGTAGAGAGTTAGATAGATAGATAGATAGATAGATAGATAGATAGATAGATAGATAGATAGATAGAGAGAGAGAGAGAGAGAGAGAGAGAGAGAGAGAGAGGGAGAGAAAGAGAGAGAGAGACTCCTAAGATTCATCGACTTTTCCTTCTCTCTCTGTCTATCTCTCCCTCTCCTTGTCTATCTCTTTCTCTCTCTCTCTCTCTCTCTTTCTCTTCTCTCTTCCTCTCTCAATTTATCTATCTCTCTCTTTTTTCCCCTCTTTCATAGCCTTCCGGGAATTCTATCTATAGTTTGCTATACCTGAATAAAAAAATCTTTGTTGAATGCGTCTGCAGGGTGTCAAACAGGTTCCTACCATTGGGTGACTTCACGGACTACACCTAATCGCGTATGCACAAAGGAAAGACTAACTCGTATGTTCTCTTCTTGGTTAGGCTAACTTGCCATTTTCTTTGATCGTTTCTATCATTATTTTTGTTAACAATTATTATATTAAATATCAAATATTTTTAAATGGAAAAATCTTAAATAATAATCATTAATTAATATAAATATTATACATTAATATTAATATTAACATTTTTGAAATATATATATATATATTAATATAAACGATAATTTATATATATATATATATATATATATATATATATATATATATATGTAGGTATCTATCATATTTTATTTTATATATAATTACTACATAAGATAAAATTTTTGTTGCGAATTCTTATAATGATTCTTAATTAATCCTGATTAGAAATTTCTTTTCTTTTTCTTTTGTTTTAATTTGTTACAAAAGTATCTATTGCGAGTTTAATTTTATATTTATATAATAAAATAGATTGTATTATAAATATAAACTTTTATATAGTAATATAAATTATATTAAATAAAAAATATTATATATATATATATATATTACGATTTATTTAAACATTAACATTATATAAATTTTATCAATTGATTAGATAAAGTTTAACAAAAAAAAAGAAAAAGAAAAAAAGTAGAAAATTCTAATATCCTTAAATATCAATCTAAAAAAATGTTGAAATATTTTCTGTTCCAATTAACGCACAGAAACCAGTAGAGATATTTTTATTGTAAATAGGACACGAGTAATTTTATCGCGTTAACTATATAATTGTGGTTGTCGTATGTTTGCACGGGTCATTACGAAAAATGGAGAAAGAAAAAAGGAAAAAGAAAATACAGAGAGAGAGATAAAAGAGAGAGAGAGAGAGAGAGAAAGAGAGAAAATGAAGTGGAAAAGTTGAAGAGCAGTGAGATTGTAATTTGTCGCTGGCACGATTTTAATTTCCTTCGGGATTTAAACCTTCACCCGGAAGAGAAGTATTAAAGAAATGATTGTGTATTTATGTTCATATACGTATACGTTTATACTCGTAGATGTGTGTGTGTGTGTGCGCGCGCGCGCACGCGTGTGTGTGTGCATACGTGCGCGTGTATGTGTTATACGAGGCTTATATTTCGAAAGGTGCACCTGTTCTAACTTAAATTCCACCTCGATTCACGCTTATCTAACGTCCGAACTACGGGATTAACGTAAACGGAACGTGAAAATAAATGATCGTCATTCGCTTAATAAATCTTCAATGACTACTTCTCTATTTCATAACGTATTCCCTATGTATATAAAAATGATCCCCTTGTCGGTGTGCTAGTTAAAATAAGTCGTTAAAATAAGTCGTTAAAATAAATGGTTTAAAAAAAATTTGGATTTTTTTTCTTCTTTTCTTTTTCTTTCTTTACACTTTCTTCTTCTTCTTCTTCTTCTTCCTCCATGAAATATTAAACTTTCTTCATTCGTAATTCTAATTAGAATTATGATTGGAAAAATTAATTTTTAATTGAGATCGAGGCTTTATTTTTTTTAATTCTATTTATTTTTATTTATTTATTTATTTAATTTTTTTTTAATCCTGATATAAAATATAATTAATTTTGATTTGTTTATGAAAACATCGTTTTATGAAAACAACGATTCATTATTATTATTATTATTATTATTATTATTATTATTATTATTATTATTATTATTATTATTATTATTATTATTATTATTATTATTATTATTATTATTATTATTATTACCATTATTATCATTATTATTATTATTATTATTATTATTATTATTATTATTACCATTATTATCATTATTATTATTATTATCATTTACAAATGAATAGGTTCGGAGTATGATGCTACATGAATTTATTTATTTCTGTCTGTTTGAACAGAAACATAGTATTTTATAATGAAACAAAAAAAAATCGATTTCAAAGAACTTAAAATCGCTACGGATAGATTACTTCTTCGAGTTCTTTGATTTTCTAACAAAGTAAAAATAAATGTTTAAATCAACAAATAAAAAAAAACGGTAGAGAAATATACAATTAATTATATCTTAATATAGAAACGTACTTTTGAAACCATTATAAAATCTCTTTAGAGATTTATAGAGAGTTATTGAGAGAAGTTAGAATCGTATTAAAATCTTCATGAAAAAGTTCAAGTGAAAAGTTTCAGGAAAAATTGTCAGGTTCATTTTATAGAAGAAGTATTTTAAATGAAATAAAATAAAAAAATGGATAAAAGGAAAATAAAAAAAAAAACACAGAATTTATGTTCGATTCTTACACTTTATTTCGTGTATTTCAATTAAAAAAAAAAGTATGTTCTTAGGGAATTAAAAAGAAAACGATTTTAATGACTTGAGAATCATTATGAAATTAAAATTTGACCGATTTTATAAGAAAAAAAAAACATTAAAAAAAAAGGAAAAAAAGGAAACCGAATTTATATAAAATATCAAAAAAAAAAAAAAAATAAATAAATAAAAAGAAAGAAAACCGGATTTACATTTGAAATGATTTACAATGAATTTCAATAAAGAAATGCGTTCTTAAGGAATTAGAAAATAATTTTAATGAATGTAGGCCCACAAAATGAAATCTTTTTTGGGTTTGGCTTGGTTCAAATTTGTTTTGTACTAAAAAAGAAAAAAAAAAATTCTCTCGTGAAAAGAAAATCTAACAGTAAGCAAAATAGTATTTACTTTGATGTAGTGAGATTATGATTCATGCTTCCTGTGGGAATTTTGATCGGATTTGTCTACTTCGCGAACAAACGGAAGAATGCTTTAAGAATTTTTCAATTATTCCTTCCACGTAAGGATCGTTAGATCGTCCAATGGAAGACGATGACTCCTGCGTACTCAGTAATGCGAATTCCTTTCTCTTTTTTCTTCTTTTTTATTTCTCTCTCTCTCTTTCTGTCTCTCTCTCTCTCTCTCTCTCTCTCTCTCTCTCTCTTTCTCTTTCTCTCTTTTCCTTTCTCTCTTTGTCGCGTTTCGTTCGTCGAATCCTCAATTTGAATTGTGAATCCTTCGCGCGCAAATTTTTATCTCATTATTGCGAACGCGTTTCGACTTTATTTGCACTGATTACCGATATCAACGTCAATCGACGTTTTCCTTCGTATTGTTCTAATAATAGATTTACTACTGTTTCTCTCTCTCTCTCTCTCTCTTTTTCTTTCTTTTTAACTTTTTTTCTCAATATATTGATTTTTACAACAAACGTTGAGCATCAAGGTCGACGCATTAACGTTTGAAAGCCAATCATATCGAATGTAATCAAATATTAAAGCTACGTTATACGTTATGTCGAAATTTTTATTATTATTATTATTATTATTATTATTATTATTATTATTATTATTATTATTATTATTATTATTATTGTTATTATTATTATTATTATTATTATTATTATTATTATTATTATTATTATTATTATTGTTGTTGTTATATTAAAAATATACAACGGAGGGTATTTAATAATTTTTCACAGGAAAAATGATATAATGTAATAAATTGGTTGAAAGATATTTGTAATATATTTATACGTATAAAGGGAAAAGAAAAAAGCAATGCAATATAACACGTTGTGTTAACTATCCTGGTATAATTTAATTAATTTATGATTTAATTACATATAACATATTGTTAATAAATATATAATTTAATAAATTATTTTGTTTTCGTTGTAAATATATTATACTGTTTAATAAATCATATTGCTTTAGTGTGAATATATTTTAAATTATATTTTAAATAAAAAATATGATTTATACAATATAACATAATATAATATAATATAATATAATATAATATAATATAATATAATATAATATAATATAATATAATATAATATAATATAATATAATATAATATAATATAATATAATATAATATAATATAATATAATTATTAATAAATATTATGTATATAACATATAATTATTAATAAATATTACATATATAAATTATATATACATAATATATATTATAATTTATTACTGTATTGAATTATTATTTATTAACATATAAAATATTGAATAGTCGAAATTATTATTTTCAAAATATTAAGACTATTTCTAAGATGAGAAATAAAAAATAAATTTGTTTACGTGTCTATAACCAAGGCCGTATATGAATTGTTCAACAATTTTAATTAATTTGTTTTCTTACATTTCTTTGTTTTCCATTGTATCTTCCATTACTCTATTATTAATGCAAAATTGTGGTGTTCTGTTTCAGGTGAGTAATCGTCATTTCTATATCGTTGTACCGGTATGAACTATGCGTGAGTATGTTTTACATGATTATGTTCAATGTAAGCTTCAGAAAAATATTATTCTCTTGTGTGTCGGTTTTGAGTTACATGCTAATATGTATATAGCCAATTATCATATCTGCATGGTTCATTTATTCGCGATGAATAACACGAGAGAACATTTTTTTTTCTCTCTTTTTTTTTCGAGAAAGATTTCGATCAATGACTGAACGCGTTATTTGAAATTCATTGAAATATCTATTCTCATATTTGATGAACACATAAGAAATAATAAAACGTTTTGGAGAAGAATTATTATTTTTTTTTTTTTTATATATATTACTATAGTATAAATATCTATATAAATAATTATTCTAATAAATATTACATATATAATGATTTATATGTTCATAATATTTGATTTAGGCTAATTATACTATGTATATATATATATGATTATATATATAATCATTTATTCGTTTCGAATGAATGGTTGGTTTGGTTTCGAGAGAGAAATGTAATATTTATCGCAATTATTTCATAGATGACACTATTGTTGAGATACGAAGGCCATAATAATTTTTTTTAAATAATAAAAATCGTTATAAGATAATAAAAAGTTTATCATATGAAATGAGATAACTCGTATAAATAAAAAAAATATGACTCTTTCGATTAACATTTGTTGTCTAATAATTATTAATTTCGGTGATCATAAAAAGAAAAAAAAAAAAGAAAAAAGAAAAAAGAAAGAAAGAAAGAAAGAAAACAAAAATTTACTTTTAAGCTCTGTCAATTTGATACTCCGAACGAAATTTTCATAGATCCAGTGTAAATGAAATAATTCCTTTTTTTTTCTTTTTTTTTTTTTTTAATATGCGCTTATACTTAAGTTCTATGTGAAATTTCTATTGGAAATATCGTTTACCGAGAGAAAATGGAGATAGGATTTGTGAGTAGTTTTGTAAGTAGTTCATGAGTACATTAACGAGTTTTGATAACTTCCGCTTTTTAATAACGGTCGAACGACGATCAATTTATTATTGATCGTTCGTAAGGAACAACCCAAGCTCGTTTTACGAAGTAACGCGATCGATCAAAAACAAACTTTCTATAGAGATTCGATTATAATATATAGGAATCGATCTTTTCCATTCTAAGCGATCGTTTGTTCGTTCGTTCGTTTATTCGTTCGGAGAACTAACGTCCAACGAATTTTCGCTTCGTTGGGTTTTCCGCTAAGAAAATTATCTTACTTTCTTATCGTATTCATAATTACCATTAACTGAAACATCCATTTGTGTGTTATTATTATATCGATACTATCTTAATCATTTTTTTTTTTTTTTTTTTTTTTTTTTTTTTTTTTTTTTTTTTTTTTTTTTTTTTTTTTTTAATAATTTTTTTTCCAATATTTTCGATATTTTATTTGACCTCTGCTTATTTGAAAATTATTTTATTTCTTTTTTTTTTTTTTTTTTTTTTTTTTTTTTTTTTCTTTGACAATTTATAATATTTATTCTTGCAGCGTAATATTTTATAATATTGTCTTATTATTAATGATTATTATTAGCTGAAATATTCACTCGTAAATTATTATTACATTAATTGATTCATCTTAATTAATTTTTCTTTTAATTCTTTTTTTTTTTTTCTTTTTTTTCATTTTATTTTATTGATCAATCTTTACTTGACTTATTTGGATATTATTTCTTTCCTTTTCCTTTTCTTTTTTTTTGTATTAAGAATTTTTAATTTCATTTTCGTGTTGTAATATTTTAAAAATTGTTAATATTTTCTCTTCTTTTTTCTGTTTTAAGAAGTTCATTCAAACTATATATACTTCTATATAAAAACTTGTGTATATATATATATATATATATATATATATATATATTATTTAAAAAATAATTTCAAGAAAATCTAATAATCAGTTTTAAAGATGCTATTAGTGTTATTAATTATTATTAAAATGAAAAAAAATATATAAATATATTATTATATAAAAAGAAAAAAAAACAATTATTGAAAACCTTGAAATCAAATGGTCCAGTAAATATCATTCAATACTATTCTTATAATATATGTATAATTAATACAAAAAGAAGAAGGAAAGAAAAAAGAAAAGCAAATTTTAGGAAAGTCGAGTATTATCAAACGATCCAATTAATTATTATTGTTACAATAATTACAATTTCGTTCGAACGAGTCAATTGTATCATTTTTTCTTATCACATTATCATATTTTTTCATTTTGTTTTCTTATCTACAACTTACGATACTGTATTATCGATATCATTAATCACGACAACGGAGCTAAGGTATAATAAGCTTTTTAAATGATATGAGTTAATTATTCTTTTTTTTTTCTTTTTCTTTTCCTTTTCTTTTTTTTTGTTTTTTTTTTTTAATGGTGAACTGATGTCAGTGGTATAAATATCACCTTGCAAATGACGAAGAGTCTGCCTTGCAAGAAAAAACGACTTTCTCCACAAATTACTCGATCTTGAATCCTATTGGCTTTTGAGACGGGTGATAATCGAATGGCTACGTGTATCGTGTCACGAACACGTCGATTTCGATCATGAAAACTTCTTGTAACCTCATTTTAATCGAAACAATGTACCATGTGTGACATATATATATGTATGTATACATATGTATTTATATTGTACGTACGAAAAATTATTTAAATTTGATCGAAAACGATTAAAGTCTAAGATAACAAATTTGAAAATTATACATTACGGGCGTATGATATATTGAGTACATTTATATATATATATATATATATAAAGAAATTATTTACAGTCGTTTTATATTAAATTGGAAATTTATATTAGTGACAAAAAATTTGGAAAAGTTTAAGGACAAAAATTAAAACATTAAAACAATTCGATTATACAATGTTTGCGAAATTATTTTCTAAATATTTTCTTTTATAAAAATCAATGTCTCTTTTCAATTGAAATGGAATAACGTGTATTCTTCAAAAAAAAAAAAAAAAATAATTAAATAAATATTAATATAAAAAAATAATAAATATATTAAAAAAAAAAATAAATAAATAAAAAAAAATTATTTCAATCTAAGATTAATTAAATATAATTATAAATAAATAATATAGAATTTTTATATCATTGAAATATAACAATTTACAAACTTTTTTTTCTCATATAATACGTTGAACAAAGTCTATAAAAATTATTTTTTTTTTTTTCTTTTTTATGATAACTTATGATAACAAATATAAAGCACATAGGATTTGTTAATAAATTTTCAAAGAGTTATATAAAAAAAGAAAAAAAAAAAGATATAAAGAATACAAACGATTACAAAGAAATTTATTTATGTCGTTACTTACTTTTTCTTATTTTCTTTTCTTTGAAGTTATCTTTTTTATACCATAGTTTTATTAAGAGAAAAAGAATGATAAAGAATTTTAATTTATTTAACGAAAATTAAAAGGAGTCAACGTTCATAACATGAAAATCGAATTGTACAAAATTTCATGTGAAAATATAATATTCTTCGTATTTCGTCTAGGCGTGTTTGCGTGTACATATATACAAACACAATAGATACGTTTTTTAAATATTATTTAAAAGATGCTATCATCTAAAAGCTTTGACCAAAATTAAAATAAATACACACGCAAATACACATACACATACACACATATATATAAAATGGAAACAATCCAATAAATCTTTCAATGCAATATCGGATATTTTTTTATAACCTATTTTTTATTTTATATGTATATATATATATATATATATTATATATTATATATTATATATTATATATTATATATTATATATTATATATTATATATTATATATTATACATTAGAAAAGAAGATTTATTGTATTATCTTTTAATAATA
Organism: Vespa crabro; assembly: GCF_910589235.1. NCBI lineage: Eukaryota > Metazoa > Arthropoda > Insecta > Hymenoptera > Vespidae > Vespa > Vespa crabro. The sequence goes on along the minus strand of NC_060959.1, from coordinate 4,150,192 downwards.
AATAATAAATGCACACTTATGCATGTGCATACATGCTCGTTGATTGTATTTGCAACGCGAAAAATTGCATGGAATTATAAAGAAAGCGATAAATCTATGAAAGAATTAAGAATTAAATTATGTAGAATTAAAAGATACGACAACACCTGTTAATTTTTATTATCGAAGAGAGCGTGAAAGAAATAGACGCAATCTAAGTGTAATTAAAACATAATTAAAACGTAATTAAAAATTATAGGGCATTAGTGGAGAAAGAAAGGGAGAGAGAGAGAGAGAGAGAGAGAGAGAAAGAGAGAGAGAGAGAGAGAGAAACGACAAATAAATTAATTAATTGTTTTAATTTATAAAATTCTTTTACGTACACACATACATAAAATCATTTCTACAATATATAGATATTTCGTGTATATATATATATATTTATATTTATCAAAGTAAAATCAAAAACCTGATCAATTAAAAAAAAATTAATTATAATAATAATAATAAATAATAAAAATAAAAAAGAAACAAAAAAGATCGGAAATTTAATTAATTTTCGACAAATAAAATTCGAGTAGTATATTACATATATGAAAAAAAAAAATGCATCTATATACACTCTTTCTATCTCTCTATATAGTGATATTTAGTAATTGTGAATAAAAAGAACGAAGAGAAATATTAAATTTGTTAATAAATTACCGAACAATTCAAAAAATACAAATAACTAATAAGGAAAATGGTTGTTTATGGCTTCTATTTATTAGATCGGTATTTTAAATAAATTGCGTGTTGCTATTTACAATAAAATAATAATACGACGTAACTATGATATTTAATTATTCTTATTAAAAATTAAAATATTCGTACCTTTTTTACTGATCATTTATTTTATTAAAATATTTATCATTAATTAATAAACATACTGATAAAAATAAATACAGAAGCAAAAAAGAATATTTATAACCGCGTTACACATAAACATATAAAATCAAAAGCCATCTTGCGGATTAATTAAACAAAAAAAAATAATAATAATAAAATAATAAAAGAAGTAATAGAAAAAGGAATAAAGAAAAATTGAAAATTAAATTAATTTTTCATAAAAATAAATTTCGAGTGTTATATTACATATATAAACAAAAGAAATTATGCACATTCCCTCTCTTTCTCTCTCTCTCTCTCAAGTCTCTGTTTACGTCGTTCACTTTGAAATCCCAAAGACGAAGAAGACGAAGAAAAAGAAGAGGAAGATCTACGATCGAAGTAAAGTCAACGGACAAACGTTTCCGCGAGATAAACTGTTTTTGTTTTCTCTCGGAAATCGTTATTGCAAAATGCCTTTCGTTTACGCTTAGAAAGATATTTTTGGTTTTCGAAAGGAATTCCGTCGAGCGTCTGGTTTCGAAGCATGAATTCTGACGCCATTTGAACTCTCCCCTCTTCCGTCCTAACTACCTTCTCTTTCCTTCTCCCCGATCAAACACCCCAATCTCTCCAACCCAACCACCCAAACACCCAGTTATTCTATGTCTACAACTTCAGACATATCTCTCATCGAATATTTAAACGTAATATTCATCGATCAATTGTACGTATGGAGAAATCTTTTGTAGAAATTTCTCTAGATCAGTGATCTTTCTCAGTCGTTTTTTTTTCTTTCTTTCTTTTTTGTTTTTTGTTTTTTGTTTTTCTTTCTTTTTTTCTTTCATCTCCAATGCATTAGTTCGTATTGTTATCTATTACGAGTCGCTCTTTCCGCCATCGCCATCATCTTGCCAATCCCCCCCCCTCCTCCTATCAGCCGCTCCGAATGTTTGTAACATAACATTTTTGGGAAGCTTCATGGTTCGTAGTCGCTTTTGTATATTATTTCAATGATACATCTGTTATTGCAGTATTACCGGCGAACTACGCAATAATATTCAACGTGAACTGTCTTGATTTTTCTTACGAATTAATCATTTTTTTTTTCGATGTTCTACCGCCTCGAATCAACAGAATATTATTTAAAGTTTGCGACATTATTTATATAATTTTTTTTTTTTTTTTTTTTTTTTTTTAATAACATTTAGCTTGCTTAAAATTCTTATGATTTATAGATAAAAAATAATTATCTCTAAATTTGTGATTTCGGATTTGATGAAAGAAAAAAGAAAAAAAAAAGATATAAGCACATATAGATCTTTGTTAGATCGTTTGATCGTTCGAACGAATAGGTTCGATTAGTTGTGATTTGAAGTTTTGAAGATATTTTTTTTTTAATATTTTTTTTCGTTATTTTTGATTTCATCAATTGTAATCAATATATCTGTAGCATTATTTATTTGGATATAAAATATTACAAATTTTCAATTAAAAAAAAAAAGATACCAATAACGTTATTTATTTAGATGTATTTTCAAATCATCGAACATTTTCAAATGAAAAAGACTATCGTAGTCTTATTTATTCATATATATGATACAAATATTCGTTCAATACAAAATACAATAGTATCCAAATATTTATTTAGATATAAAATATTAAACATTTTCAATTAAAAACGAAGAAAAAAAATATAAATGCATTACAAATTCCGTCATCGTTTATTGGCAAAAGAAAAAATAAAGAGAAAGAGAGGAAAAAAAATTTTTTTGATCTCAAATTTCATGATCAAAGTCAAAGTTCGCCCGGCAACCATTTCTTTTTCTTTTTTCTTTTTTCTTTTTTTTTTTTTTTCTTTCACAATGAATCACAAAAATTTAACGAGAGTTTAAAATCTCACTGTACCTTTTGTGACCTATAATTTTCTACCATCCTATTTAAGACCAGGTGAAATAACAAATTGATGACATTTGTAGAACCCGAAATCTTGTGCAATACTTGTCGATATTCCAATAAAACATAACAGTTAGAAAACATTTCCTTTGGTAAAACCACAAAATGAAATGCATGTTGTTATTATTCAACCATATGAGAACACTCTCTTGAGGGCATGTGTTGATATGAAATCGTATAACTTTCTAATGATTAACCGTTGTTAATACGAACCACATTACTCTTTAAAACGACCACAAGTATTAAACATAGCTTGTATAAACAGATTAGATAAATATAACCAATTCATTCTTAAAATATATATGTATATGTATATTGATAGGTATTATACGATATGTCGAAACTAAAGTCAGTCTTTGGTTGTTATCACATATTTTTCTGTATTAATTTTTAACGTAGCATTATCATGCCCACATTCATGTGAAATAATTTTATCTTATTCTTTTTTTTTCTGTATGTACAATATGTCGGTCGTCGTTGTATACGAAATAAAAAAAAAAAAAAAAGGAAAAAGAAATTATTTAAGTGACACCACTTATACAAGGATATACTATTTAGTCAGATTGTAAAATTTACTTTTTGTTAAAAATATTTTTTGGAACAAAATTATTTTTAATAATAATGATATTTATTAAAGCATCCTGTATATACAGAGACAGGGTGTTTGATTTGACTTGATAATTAAAAAAAAATAATAATAATTTTTTTTTTGTTATGGAGTGACAACAAATAGAGAAATGTTTTTCGAAGGAAATTAAATAATATGTATTATTCGCAATAATTTATATGGATAACAAAATAAATATCTATTAAATATATTACTATGACAGGACAATTACTAATTATTGAAAATAAATAATAAATAATTATTATAACTAATTATTATAATAATTATTGAAAATAAATATTAAGTAATGGATCAATTATTATTATATATAATAATTAATTTACGATAGTTGCTATTTAATATTAATAAATAGAATTTCGGGATAAAATCATATGACGTGTATATTTTTTATAATAATTGCAATATGATTAAATTAAAGAGTTTATATATATATATATATATATATATATATATATATATATATATATACATACATACATATGAGTACCCATATACATATACATATACACGTATACATGTACATATATGTGTGATAGTGAAGAATCATTTTAAGCTAATAAACATAAACATATATGTAAGGTCAATAGACCATGGCTAACTCTTTATTAAAAAGAGAGAACTATATTTAAGTGGTGTAAATTATGTTATTATTCATCTATTTTAATTCTATTTACATTTTTTTTTTTTTTTTTTTTTGTTAAGATAACATTTGTTATGTTAGCTTTCTAAAGCTTTTCATTTTTCTTCATTTTTTCTGTTTTTCTTTTTCTATTTTTTTTTTATACAAAAGGTCATCAATTTATTATACCATTCAGTATTTATTGTTTTAAAGTTATTATATTGAAAGTTATTGTTAAAAAATAGCGACGTTATTTCTTTTATCATTTTTTTTTTTCGGTTTTGTCGACTATCATCTAGACGACGAAATTCATGTGGAGTTAATGAAAAACAAGGTAATTGTTAATATCGCCGAGTAAAAGATCGTTTGTAGATAAAATTATTAAATTTTAATTCATATAATACTTGTATTATTTCGACAAAACAATTTCACATATATATATGTGACAAATTTATTTTAAAAGTGATCTAAGTTAATTTTTCAATTAAAATAATCCAACTAACGTTTATAATGGTTCATATTTTACTTGATATATTTATATTTAAACAATTTACAGCCAAAAGAAAAATGAATTTTTGAGACACTTTCAGATTAAACAACTCATATATATATATTTATTTATTTATGTATGTATGTATGTATGTTTGTATGTATGTATGTATGTATGTATGTATGCATGTATGTATGTATGTATGCATGTATGTATGTATGTATGTATGTATGAATGTATGTAGGTATATATATAACTATATATACACACACAAACGTACAAACGTATAACGGTATTAAAAGATAAATATATTTTTCTTCATTAATTTTAACACTCGATAGACATAAACAATAGGTGACTCAAAAGATGATTTGAGCGAAAGGATATCAACAAAGTCATTTTCTTTGTAGCTGGATAAAGTATTAACATCCGGAAGGGTGTGATTCCAGCTTTGAAATTCCGTCGGTTCAACGAGCAGAACCGATTTATTGATTCGAAATTATATAGTCGTGAGAGAGAGATATACAAAGAGAAAGAAAGGGAGAGAGAGAGAGAGAGAGAATTAGAGAGAGAGAGAGAGAGAGAGAGAGAGAGAGAGAGAGAGAGAGAGAAAGAGAGAAATATTCGATCTTGTTCTCCCACGAGATAAAAGGAGAAAGATATTCGATCTTGTTCTCCCACGAGATAGAAAGAAAGAGAAAGATATTCGATCTTGTTCTCCCACGAGATAGAAAGAAAGAGAAAGATATTCGATTTTGTTCTCCCACGAGACAGGAAGAAAGAGAGAGAGAGAGAGAGACAGAGAGAGAGAGAGAGAGAGAGAGAGAGAAAGAGAAAGAGAGTTAATAATTTATCGTTGAAAGGTGATCAGTGTCGTAGGTCAAGAACGATGATATCGTTTTCTTCGATATTAACTCGTACCTCGATTCTTATTGGACAGATAATTAATCGATAACACGTCAAGCACCTTGTCACGCTAATTAAACGTTACCATTGAGTTTCTAACATAATGCTTTTTTTTAAACGTTTCTTTCTCATCTAATACATATTTTATTTTCGTTATGTTTATTTTTCTTTCTCCCTTTCTTTTTTTTTTTTTTTTTTTTTTTTTTTTTTTTTTTGTCAAGAGATAAAAAGAAGAAAGAAGGAAAAAGAAAGAAAAAAAAATTTTAGAAATGAAATTTATCGTCACGATTGTAAATCTAATGCGAGATTTTTGTCTCTTCATTTTAGTCGATCGTAAATTTCATTAATTCGCCTTCGGTCGACTTTGGTTGACTATTTTTCTTATTTAAACGAGATATTATTTTTTGTTTTTTTCACTCTTTTTTTTTGTCTAGTCACTTTTGATTCTCGTTACATAAACATGTGTTTACATAGGCGGATTTGAATGATCTGTATTTTTATAGGTATTTTGTATGATATTTGAAATGGTATTATTGTAGTTGGAAAAATGAAATTGTTTTTTAATTGAGAGAAAATTATATTTATATATATTATTTCTTAAGATTTTTAAAAATACTTTTTATAAAATATACATATATATATATATAATATATATTATATAATAAATATAAATATAGTGTACAATGATCAAGAGCATCAATTCGTAGATATCAGAGCAAAAAAATCTTGCGATTGGTTAAAATTATAAGAAAATTTATTAAGAGAAATTTGCACGGTACTAAAAAAAAAGAAAAAAGAAAAAACTATGTCGATCTACGTAACTCGGAAAGGTCGGGAGTATAAGACAGAAAGAAAAAGAAAAAGAAAAAAGTTTTTACATGTACTTCGTAATCCAAATCAGAACGGTGCAAATTTTTCCTTATTAAACTTTTTTTGTAACTTCCAATCACTTCGGAAATATTTGCTTCGATATCTATGAACAAACAGCCTGTATATTATAAATATTTATGAATTTTAATGTATAAAAAAAATTTTTTTCCTTCTTTTATTTTCCAATAAATTAGGTCGTTCGTTGATTTAATATTAACGAAAAAAAGACAAAAAAATAGAATACAAGAAAATTTATTTTCTTTTTTCTTTTTCTTTTTTTTCTTTTTTTTTCTTTTTTTTTCTAAAGGTGTAATTGTTATTATGGCGTCATTTTTTGATGTTTTTATTCGCTATTTATATATCATATTTATGATATATTGTATTATACAAATTAATAATATATCTTACATTATATTCACATATATAATAAATATAAATGTAATATGCATTAGAATGTCTATTATATTTTTACTTTCTTTCTTCTTTTTTAATTTTTTTCTCTATTCACTTTTTTTTCACTTTACACACTTTTCTTATTTTTATTAATTTTTTTTTCACTTCTCGTTCTCGCCAAAAGAAATTAGATTGTTTTTTCGATATCTATAAAAAAAAATTATTTATTTAATCCAATAATTCTCTATTTCTTATCATTTATTTTAATATTAGGACAATTCATTATCACGACGACTATGACATTTCATGTTTCACGAATCTTATTTCTGTCGTTAATAGTTCGCAAAATTATAACTTTGAATTCTTTTCGAAAAAAAAAGAAATATTGTGTAAAATATAGAGTAAGCACCGAATTGCATGAAACATCGGACGATAAAGAGAGACCTTGACCTGAAAACCTTACAATTAGTATTCTTATGTAGACACATATTACGTAGATATATATATATATATACACATATTCGTAACATTATTGCTCAATTGCTTTTTGATCCGTAATCAAATATTTTCTCTTGGATTTTCACCGATTGTAATCGTAATTATGAAGTAATACTTTGAAGCATTAGCTAACGTTGATATTGTTACCGAGAATTAAAGGTCTGAACGTTGAAATTGCATCGGCAGATTTTTTTATTTTTTTTTTCTTCTTTTATTTTTATTTTTTTCCTTCACTTTTCTTTTATCCTATTTATCTTCCTTATCGTAATAAACGCGTAGATCAACTTTACTTTCTATATTACAGGGATAACGGGACAAAGATAACGTTTTAAAATCTGTTACTGTGGATTTTATGTTCGAGCCAATTATATTCTATATATATACGTTATATATTATATATATAATACCAACTATATATAAACTCATGTAATGCTTCTTATTAATTTTGCACATTATTTTTCTTTTTTATTTTTCTTTATTTGTTTTATTTTTTTTATCTTTTTATTTTTGTATTTCATTTGGCCCTTTTTTTTATTTCTCTTTTATTTGTTTTATTCCTTTTATTCTTTTATCCTTTTCTAAATTTTAAATCAATCTAAATCTATGTCCCACTATACCATCATTTTCTAGAAACAATAAATTGCTCGACTTTTGCCTTTTGTTAAATATTTTCAATCCATTTCCAACAAACAAGCAACAAATTATAATAATATTTTGTTCATTTTGCAATATAACAATATATAGGAATATTTGTGGGATTTTTTTTTTATCATATCGATTTAAAAACTACGGCATTCCTATCGATAATTCTGACAATGAAACAAATGCAAAAATTCAAGAAAAATTGTTTCTGATATTAATTTACTTTTAAATTAAAATTATTTATACAATATTTGTTATATATAAAAACAATAATTTTTATATTTATATTTATATTTGAATAATTTAATAATTGATATCGGAAGGTAATCATTGATTGATATCATCCACACAGTTCGGAAATTTAAATTTTAAGCAAATTCGTTATAATAAATAATAAATATATATATATATATTTTATATATATATATTTATATATATAATTTCCCCCAAATTTGCCCTAAATTTATATCGATGGAGAAAAAATAATGAAATAATAACATTTTCATTAATCATATTTAAAATAAAAATATATTTTTTTACTTTATCAAAACGTACATGTTTATGATTAAAGAAAGTAAAGTTTAAGTTATCAGTTTCTAAAGTATATAACAAAAGTTAGTGTTCGTGGATGAAGCTTATCAAGGAGAAGGATGCTCCTCTTATCTGACAAAGGATATTCGAGTATATGTTAGTTAAGATAGAAAGGATAGGAGATATTCCATGGAAATTACGTTAGGTTGATCCCTTTGTAAATGGAACAAGAAAGGATAAATAATAATAATAATATTAATAATAATAATAATAATAATAATAATAATAATAATAATAATAATAATAATAATAATAATAATAATAATAAAATAAAACAAATTTAAAAAATAAAAAATCAAGTTCTTAAATTTGCGTTCTCATAAACGTTTCAAGAATATTTTTCAAGAAAACGTTTCAAGAAAAAGAACTTTCGTTAAGAAAATATACAATTAAAATTAATATTTCTCATTCGAACGAACGAAATTTCTTTTTTGCTCTAGTACATAACGTATAGTAAGTTTTTATTTGTTTCTTTTGTCTTCCCTTCTCTTAGATAAGAGCAAAAAATCAATTTATGAAAAGTAATGACTGGTTATGTAAAATGTATAAAATTTTTTTTTATAAATTACTTTTTTGTTTGTTTCTAATACAAAATAAAAAAAGAAGAAACGTTGATTATTATTTCCTATATATATATATATACTTAATATTACAATTATTTTAAATAATAATTAAAATAGGACTTTTATTTACATTTATGATATTATAATACATTCTCCTAATAAAATATAATATAACACATATTTATATATTTATTTTTATACTTTTTTTTTTACTATTATTTTTATATAGAATATTAATTTTTTTTATTAGATAGAAATACCATATAACATGTATATATAATACATATATATATATATATATATATATATATATATATATATATAATATATACATTATAAAAATGTAATAGATCTTATTAAAATTTCATTAGAATTTATTATAAAAAATAATCAAATTTAATAGTTAAAATAATCAAACTTAACTAAATACAAAACTATCGTTTTATCAAAAATGATACGAAATAATAACAATTATGATTATTTTGATGAATATAATTTGATTATTATTAAACAACAAACTGGCACTAATAATTAACTAAAATAATTATTTTAAAGAAAATATTGATAACATTTCGATCAAATTTATAAATATCTATATAAATGCAAAAAATATAATCTTTGTTGATACATTTATTTATAGATGTATAAAAAGAAAAAAAGGAAAAGATAAAGAAAATAATAAATACTTATGAATGTATAATAAAATTCGAAGAACAATCGAATAGTAATGATAAGTATATTGAAAAATAGGAAGGGGGGAAAGGCGACAGAATTAGATAGGACACACCTGGATAATCGAAACGATGAATCGATTAAAATGAAATTATCAGAGAGTTCTCATTACTACGTTAATTATGGTGCCATTTAATCCATATTACTCGTGCAGCTTTATTGTCGACGATATCGTCAAAATGAATTTTCATTCGCG